>NC_069144.1:39848772-39969555 GCF_943734635.1 Anopheles cruzii | reverse complement strand
GAGTTGATGGCGCTCTCGGGGGCTCGGAAAATCGGCTCACGGGATCACACACTACGTACGTACCGAGATGGTTTCCAATTAAAAGTCCAATCGAATCGGCCGCAACAGGTGGCTCGCTACAAAATGGCGTAGATTTTAGCACACAAAACCGAAGGCATCCCAGTGAAATATATATATTGAACGACATGAAGCGAAGCGTTCGCACGCTCACCGGACGCGATTGAAACATTTTTAAGCCCACGATTTCGATCACCCAACACCGAGGGGGCAACCAGCGCAGCGGGGCCGTGAAATAATGGATCCGACTCCGGAGATCTTCCTAGGCCCCCGACAGCACTTCGCTAAAGCCCCCGGGACCTTAATCCGGTGGCAACATCACCACCACCGGCAATGGGGGCATTAATAAGGGCATAAAAAGCCATGAATGAAACCGCTCGCATCGGTGCATCCGATGCCGAACCGGAATACGATAGTCGGCCGTCAGGCTAGCCGAACGGCGCCTCCTTCGCTCCTTCGTATTCAAATTTGTTTACCCCGCTTTTTACGCGCGCCCCGACGCGCCCCGATAGAATGGTATCAGTCGGCTGTACCGTCGGTCGGATTGCAGCGACCGAGCCTTCGCGCCTTCCGGTGGCGGCTTCCGTTTGATTTGGCCGCGACGGCCGCAAAACGGGCGGGCAATAAAGTAGGCAAGCGAATATCCGACCGACCGGTAAGAAATATGTTATGTGTTAAATATGTGCCACCGGTAATCGGTGGCGCAATTACTCGGCCCATCGGTTTACGTTGTCCCTGCCGGCCAGCCCCGTTGCTGGTTGCTTCGTTTCTTGCACTCTTGGGATCCTTCCGGGTGGATTCCGTGGATTCATTGAAAAGGGATATAATTTGTAAACGGTAGCGGTGATCATTCTGTTCCACTGAGCTAGGGGATCACTTTAGAACTATTTACTTAAATCAATTGATTGAACCCGGTTGACTGAATCAATGCTGTCGTTTTTTTCATCAACGTCAATTAATTTAAGTCAATTAAACAGTAACCTAATAATGTTTTTATTCATTTTATTAAATTACTCTTCTGTTACTCATTACTTACTTCTTAAGGTGTGTTCTCTATTAATTTCTACTGGTTTGGAGTCCTAGAAACAGTTTTTAGCTCTCATTACTATTCAATGTAATTAGAATTGGGTATTTTCTGTTGGTTCCACTGGATAAGTATAATCGTACCGTTGATTTCAATGGCATTTATTGAAGTGCTGCTGGTCCTGATGTCCTGATCCTGATTTTCCACAGTGTCGATTCACATGAAATCATACCTTCTCCAGGTATACCATCTAGAATGGTGCGGTTGATAGCTTTTTCGTTGTTATTTTCTGTTGCTAATTTAGACCTATGTTTGGAAAAATTTTGTTAGTCAGTTGATTTGTGGTAGTCGTTATACTCCAGAAGTTTGTTGGTAATATGCTAGCAATTGTTAGACACATCTTTTGGCATCGCACCATTCCCAATGTCTAGCTGTTTTGCAATTGTTTTGTAAGCTACAGTGGAATAAACAAACAAATATGCAAACAAACATTCCTTTTTTTATACGGATGCTGCAAAAATAAGAAAAGGTCCCCAATTTTTCTCCAAGCAATCAAAATCACTTACCTTCTTCTCTTATAACTGCAACGTCGTATATTGTAATAAGATTTCTTGTCAAATAGAGAAAAATGCATTGGAATTGATTTAATCATTTATTTCATTAAGAAATTGATTTAAAAAAATCATAACAACTATTAAAACAGGTTCTGATCGCTCATGATAATTTTTCTTAATTCAGTTTTATTACATAGCAATTTAATGAAATTCATTGAATTACATTCCTGTAATTAATATTTACAACCTAATCCAATTATATTTTTTCTTTAATAAATGCTTAGTATAATGAGCATTAACCACGTTAAAAAACAAACAGTCTGCAATTTAAAAAAAATTAAACACGATGAAAATTCAGCAACAATCAGAATGGCAGATTCACATTACGTTGTTGTGTAAAATATAGACTAATACTACCAATAGACACTAGTTCTTACAGCCACACACAGCCTAGCTCTCCCTTAATTGAGCAGTAGTTTCTATTGGTCCATGCACTGTGCGCGCATTGGTGATGTTTTTGCGAGCTGCGTTACCAATAGAACTTCAACAGTTCAGCAGTGGCAGAGTGACACACGGCGGCCACAGCAACGGCCGTTCATTCATTAAACGCGTGATGATTGAATTATTCATCAGCGCGCGAAACCGATGGCGACCGAAACGTTGTCACGTTGCTGGGCCACGGGGCTCCGGGCTCCGTGCGAATTAGTGTGCCCAAGGTACCGTCACTCGCCTGTGGCTTCCCCATTGATTTACATTCGCCCGTCGCCCGCGCCCACTGTGCGTGGATATTGACGCTGACCGTTTGATTATGATTAATTGGTTAGAAATCAACGCCAACTGGCCCGGAGGCGGCCCGGCCCGGCAGCAGGATCCTCCCACCCACCCTTAAACGCATCCAGCCGCGGTGGCGCAGGCAACGCGCGGGAAGGTGCAGCCTTTAATGGCTGTCATTTTCTGGGTTCGATCCGCGATCTGCGTCCGCGGTGGGATATGATCGAATATGCAAAACTGCTGTGCCCCGCGGCCACCGAAGCGCGCGGCCGAAAGCCTAGGCAGCAGCATCCTGTCGGCCACACACACACGCACACACACGCAGACGGACACAGGGACACACGCAGACTAAAGGTTGCACCGCAGGAATGTGGCCGTTTGCTGCGAATCGCCGTGGCATTTTTTTTTCTTTCGTCGTCGTTTCATTTCTTTTTAGTCGATAAATCACTGTCATCTGGGGGCGCGTCTGGTCGGTGGGGCTAGGGGGGGCGGATGGAAGGGAGGAGGAGCCGGGGTGGACTTTGGCGCTTTGGCACCACGAGGGCATAATTGAGCGCTAATATGAACACTTGTCGAAGCAGCGCGAAGTCCACTTCCCACTCGCCGTCCGGGTCCGAGCCTCGCTGGGTTGGCTCTAAACGCCAAAACACCCTCCCACAGACCCTCCCGAGACCGCTCCACACACACACATGCTGGAGGTGCCAACACTGGTGTAAAGGGGGCGCGAGAATAAAAAAAACTGTTTGCACAACCTTCGGACCCGCGGCTGCGGGCTGCGACCTTTCGAATGCCGAATTCGTGCCATCTCCGGCGTGCGGCCGTGGACTGTGGGCTTCGATATGGCCGGGGCCGGCGGAAGATTACGGTCGGTGCATAAATCATCACTCGTGTCCTGTTGCGCCGTTCGCTGCACCGCGACACCAGGTGCTCCAGTTGCTGACACGGGGCGGGATTGAGGTTAGGCACCGACTCCGTCCGTCCACACACGCCACGCCGGTGGATGCTGTTCGTGGCTCGGTGCCGTGGCTTCTGATCACTGATCACGGAGCGAGACACTTTACCTTTCTTGTGACCGTTCGAAGAAAACGTCGCAATTAGTTAAGCCACTCCATTCGGAAGGAGGAGGTCTTTTAAATAATAAACAGAGAGATTGATCCTATCCATTCCATTAGTTTTAGTCAGACGAAAATTAGTCAAAAACATCGATTAAGTCTGCAATGATATTTCTGCCATTTTTAGGGATAGCTGTTACATTGTTGACGGGATTGTTTCAGTTGAGAATACGATTAACACGATCTTCATATGCCTTGAATAGAGTAGTTACGATTAGTTTTGCATTTTCAACATCAAAACATACCAAAAAATCACGTTATTAATAACCATAAATAACAAAATCTATTCTAGTTGCTCTAATGTCGAGCAAAACAAAGGAATTAGATTTGAAAAACTGACATCTGCAAGCTCAAAGTGATGCTAAACAAGGATTATGAAAACGAAGGTCGTGGTCGTCGTGTTAAAGCTCGTGGGGGCAAGAAATGACCTATAGTGACTACTATTGACTGAGTTTTAGTTTAGTGACTTTAGTTTCGACAATAACTAAAAATAAAAAGGATATAAACTCCTTCAGTGCGTGTCATCCGATGTAGTCTTTAGAATGCAGCCAAATCTGGCCTTGGCTATCGATAATTGTTGGAATGACTCAATTACCTTTACGAGAAGTTGAATTTTTCTGCTGCATCGGATCGAAATCAACATTAGGAATCAAGATGTAAACGTTAAAACGGATCCAGAAATGCATTATTTACAAGGAGCCCACAAGTTGGTGATGTTTTCCTGGTTGTGAAGACTCTGCAGATTGATGAAATAAAAACATTCATAAATGAATACGTTTTATTGTCATAAGACACCAGTAGTCTTGTAATAGCTCTGGGATATTAAGATTTTAGGCTATTCACATCGTCCAGACCAGCGAACCATTGGGATCACGAGGACATTGTTACCTTGGAGTAACAACAGAGAAGACCCCACTTAATTTAACGGGACAGACCGTGCTAGGATTAGGTGTTCAAGGTGGTCAATGAAGACAGAGAACACTATTCTCCTACATACTTAATAAGATTTAATTAATGACGATGCCAACTAATGTGATATGTAATGTACTAAGGAAATGGACAACTGAATGTAAGACACGTAGAAATTCAAAACCTTTCGTCACGTGTTCAAAGGTTCACAGTTCATCTCGACTTTGCTGAATTCTCAACACTAACTACCAAGTGATGTCAGTGAATTCTTTGAACAATTGTCGGGTAGCAAATCCGAATGCAAAAAAAGCTAATTAGCATTTAGCTTTGCCTTTCGGCCTCCTTTTGGGGGGCGCATTTTGTAGATCCTTATCATATCAACACGTCTGAAGGCTAGTCCTTCGATAATCTAACACTGAGTTTGGTGCCAAAACCGACGGAAAGGGATCTAAGGGTTGGCTAACGTAAAATCTACACAAAACCGACTTTGTCATCCGACATTTGCCCAACCCTTGGGCTATGGGGATTCTGGAAAGAATTTTCTTTCTCACCGCTCGGTGTTCACCGTTGCGCCGCGATCGCCATTGCTGCTCGGTGAACTCGGGCCGCTTTCCACAGGACACGGGACAGGTGAATTAATCGCTCGCAGCAGTTTGCGCTGTTAAACAATTTATAAACATAAACCCGCGCGCCCCACCCAACCCCACCGTCCACCAACCCTTCTGTGCGGTCCCCCGGGTGTCCGTCGGGTCCCTGCTTTTTCGCTTCCCGTGTCTCGCGTGTGCTTTCCTTTTATGTGTAAAACATACCGCCAGCGGTGATAAAAAGGGTGCTTCCCGTCGGCCGACTGTCAAGCCTGGATGGGGAGGACCCTAAGGGGGCCTCGGGGGGTGGTGCACTCAGCGGTGCGCGTCTTCGCGTGCAGCCCTCCGCTTCTCCCCTGCGCAAAAAAAAATCGATCCCAATCCCGCCGGGGCCCGGCCGAGTGGGAAAAGCTGACACGAGAAAATTGATGGTCGCCGGAGATGAAAACCTGGTGGTAGGTTTTGGGTTCGTCGCACACACACACACACACACGCGCGCTGGAGGAGGACGCCGTGCCAGGTGTTATCAGCGATTTCTATCGATCGACGGGCCTTGCACGCCATCGCCCTGCGGGTTGAAATATGGGGAGAAAAAAGTGATCGCAAATCGGTTCCGTTGATCGAATGCTTACCTCGCGCGGATCACATTACCACCACCGTCGTCGTCGTCGCTGTCGTGCCTCGGTTTATGATTTATCGAGGCCCAACCGGATCCAGTACTTCCGCTCGCCACTGACCATTGACCGGCGGCGGCGGGACCACCATCGAGAGAGCGAGAGAGCGACACGGAGTGTGTGAGTGTTTTCCGATCGAACGCGATTTTTCATGCGCGAATCCTGGCCTGGCCAGCTGCTGCTGTACCCGGCGGCAGATTGACTGTTAAAATCTCGGCACACAAAAAGGTGGCCACACCAAAACAGTCGGCCAACCTGGAATTAATGGCCGTCGGTGGACGGTGCGGCACCAATGTTGGGGCACCAAAAGTATGTGTGGCCTCAGGTCCGCAGATCGTAATCCCCTCGGCCAGCGCCCCGAAATGGGCTCTCTATTTCCGCACCGAGCGGGCACGATTTTTGATTATCGCGCACTCATTACTGGTGACTGCTTCGGGGCGGCCCAGAATTGCTGGGCCGCATAGCGATCGGGGCGATAGGATCTGCCCGGTCCCGGGCCGGAATTTGGCCAACCGCCGGACTGGGCCAGTTGACTGTGCAATTCCTCCCGTAGGGCAGCAGCCGCGTAGTTTACTGCGTCCCTCGGTGGCTGCTTAGCGAAATTAGTCGCTGTCCGTGGCACGCTGGGAGGTGCGCCTAATTAGATCTGATCGGCATTAAAACGGTGCGGCAGGTCGCGGGCACTTGCGCTGGAACAACAGCACTATGGGAATCGATTCCGTTTTAAGACTCAAAATTAAACGAAGAATTCAGATCACCTTTTGTTGCAAGTGATTCTCACATAGAACCTTGATCCTTCGCCGGTGATAGCGGTTTCCAACTGACAGCTGTGGTTTTGACAGCTGGTCTGTCAGAGAGCCTTGCAAACAAAGACAAAGTAAGCTAAGAGGTAACAAAATAATTGTTTTACCAATTTATTTTCAAAATAACGAGACTTACGGGTGGTTTGCCAACTGCTTCATTGTGATCACAATGGTGCGCTTGGGCTGGCCCACACCCGGGTGTTACGATTCGTTTATGGCCCCAAGGCCCGCAACAACGGGGTCGCTCATTTGCAAAACCGTACAGCTTCCGTATGAAAGATTTATTGATTAGCGGCAGCCGGGCCGTGGCTGGGCCGCCGTTGTTGTTTGCTGCACCAAACCATTAGGGGAGCAGCAGCAAACTAGGGCTTCCATCTGCCTCGGGCGACCCGGGTCGGGCCAAGAAAATTGTGTGTTTATGCGCGGCGGGTGCGCAGCAGCAGCGTCTTGCGTAACTTTAATATCACATTCGATACGCGCCGTTTTAAAGAGTGTAATTACGCCTTAGTCCCCATGTGGAGAGTATGTCTCTTGGCCCGGCCGCTCTACGGGATTCCAGCGATTTTCCTGTGCTCGTCGGCGAGGCAGCACCTTGCCACAATGTGGCCGCGCGCCGGGCCGCGAGACGCCTTATTTACGGTGCTTATTTTAAGATCGTACTGTTGTGCGATTTAATTTTAGCACCAAACTGCAAATTTGCAGCCATTTGGCGCCGGCCTACGCGAGATCCTCGCCGGTGCCGGTTCCGTTCCGAGTCCAAGTCCAAGAGGTCACTCCTTTTTTGCCCCGGACCCCGGACTCTCCGAAAGGTTGTGTCCCAACCGGCGACGGCGACGACGACGATAGTGTTCAAGGAACTTTTCCAGTCGGTGCATTTCGATTTTGAAATCAATATCAGTCGAGCGCCGGCGAGCATTTCGAATCGCGCCGCGCTGTGCGCCCCGAGGGCTCCTATCGCCCAAGGGTGAAATAATTAATGTGTGTGGCTTTCGCGGGCCCGCATAGGTTGATCGGGTCGGGATATTAATTTACCGTCGCGCGCATTAGGCCCCCTAGCCGATGCATTCGACTTGACTTGGTGGCTTGCAAAAGTGCAAGTGTTCGGTCGGGTCGGGGCCGGCGACTAAGCCGACCGACCACCGCATGCACCGGACGGGACAGGTCTGCACTGCGCACTCCCCGGGCACCGGGCGATGTTGGGATTTCAGAAATGGGAAAATCAAATCCACCGGCCATCAATCTCCGTGACACCGTTACACGGCGCGTGACAATGTATTCTAAATGTAATCCGTTTGCCTTGGCGCTCGATCGATCGATCGAGGAAGTGGCTTGTCGATTTTACGCAAAAGCGGTCCTGGCGGCGCCGAGGGCCGGCCGGACAGTTGAATGATCACTTCCCTCCTCACTTACGTACCCGTGGTGTAGATTTGCATCGCAGAGTACCCGTGTGTACGTGTGTGCTGATCATAGATTTTAAGCAGAATTAGTTTAACTCCCATCGGACGTATTACTTTTTATCGCGCGAGGTAATAAAAGCAAATTATGCGCTTCGGTCGCGCCTGCGAGGGAAGGAAATGGTGTTCCACTTGGCCAGCCAGCCGGCCGGCCGGCCCGATTGCGTGTCGCGCAACCAACCCCCCCGGCCCCGGCGGCTGGACCGATCCGGGGGGCTTAATCTGGGCTTATCGGGGCATCATTACATCTAAATTAAACGTTCGCTCTATCGACTGACAGGGGCCCCAGACTGATTTGCCGAGCGCTTTGACCGTTTTGTCCCTGCGGGCCCGATACGCCGATAATCTGCGGGTTTTATAACGGCCCGACCCGGCTCGGCACGCGTTACTGGTCACCCTTTATTTGAAACGTTTGTACGTTTGAAATTAAGTCAAATATCGAACGCGCTTCAAGTCAAGCTACCGAAACGAAAAACAATTCACTAACGGGTTTTTCCTGAGAATCGGCCAACTTGGGGGGGTTGGTGTGGTGGGACACCATCGGCATGCCGGTGCGCGCCGTTCGCCTCAAATGGTAGCGGTGAAAAGAAATTCTTTGGCCTCAGATCCCGAGAGGGACCGAGATCTTCACGTGTCCTTCCCAAATCGGGCGCTTATGAGTGTGGGGCATGCGCGCGCCCCCCCGTGTGTGTGTGTATTGGAATGTGGCCCGCAGCGTATGGCCGGCTTCTTCGGGCCTCGGGCCTTCGGGCCAATTTGTAAAAACAAAGCAATAATTACGGCAAACGGTTCAGGCACTGCCGATCCCCCGATAGGGATGCGTGCGTGCGATGGCCTTTTTAAGGTGCACACACGATCCCCGGTACGTGAAACCCACGTTACCGATCGCGGATTGGGACCTCGAAGGGGCTGAGGGCAATGAGTTGGGCCGGGTGCCGTGGAACATGTTTCGAAAAGTGCGCTAAACTAAAATTACACAAACGTTTATGGTTTATTTTAATCAACAAATTGAACCGGGAGGTTTGTGAATGAAGCAACTTTTACCAACATACGGTACCAACCGGGCAGGCGGGCAAAATGGCGCAGATACACACACGCGGACCCGGCTCGGTCCCGCCGACCAAATAATGCCATTTTATGCGAGCGACCGCATCGTTGGTCCGTGTTGATTACTGACGAAAGTAATGCAGCAGAATGAAAATAAAACCCCGAGACGATCGCGCACACTGATCTCCATTTACTTTTCGCTCGCGCGGTCCAGCCCGGCCCGCGGTCCGGGACGAACGAGCGCAATCAGCGATCAGGCGACGAACCCCGGCCGGAGAGCACAAATCGCCTTTTTCGGAATCGAACGAATTAATTATTTATTCGGTTCCATATTAATTATTCGTCTTCGGGTTGGGCGTTATTTTTTTCCGCGCTTTTGTTTCTTTTTGCCGGCGTTTTGCGGTGTTCCGCGGGCCCCCGAGCGATCGGGGATTTCCTTTGCCTCTCCTTCAATTTTGGTTTGTACAATTTCTTATCCTTGTTCGCCGTGCAGTCCGTTCCGTTCCGTTTTGGCTCGGCGACTCCGGGACCCCGCCATATGGTCGACTCGGGCTGCTTCTTCTTCGGTGCAATTTTCCGTTCCCGGAGTTGGCCGATCGTCGTCGGCCATCGATCGTCGTTACTTTTTATTCGCACGCCAAAGCTTGCGCCTTTTTTTTTTAGCGCTTGCCCGACCCGGCCATGAGAGCAGACACTTTAGCTTACTAATTAGAGTGCACAGTGTGCTGCGGCGCGTACGTCAGTTATGTCCTTCACTCCTGGCCGCTCGGCGCGCGCGCCAGCACGCCATCGGAAGCGCGATGCGAAAGTGCAATTGCAACAATTTATGATCGGCTTCGGCTCGGTGGCAGCGGAAAAATGATACCTCCGTCTGGGGTGTGGGCGCGGGATGGCGCGGGACTTCTTCACCACCCCGCGTTCGTTCGTTCTCCTCCGGGAGCACCCCCGGCAGTTGCGGAGGACGGCCCAATGTCCAGTAGCACGCCGGTTCGCAATTCGATTTTCCAATCGAATGATCGGTTACCCAAAACCGGTGGCCATTCGCGCGATCGCCGCGAGGGTTGCGTGCGATGTTGAATGGTAATGGGGTCCGAATGTAATGTGTCGTGCATTTTGGTCACTTCCCGAAATTATTTGCACTTTGAATGAATTTACGTCTTAATTCGTGCCGTAGGATTTGCATACATTCAGGGGCTGGCTCTCGTTCCTTCCTTATTGGAAATGAATGAAGAACAAATTTGATTAAAGCCATGTGAAGCTCTGTGAAAGCCAAGCCGGGTCAAGGGACCGTGCTTTCATCAAACCCATGTCGGAGTGCAGTCATTTTAATCAGCATAATCTTGATGAACTGATAAGTAGCTGCCGCGCCCAGCAGAGAGAGAGACCCTTAATTGACGACTGGTCAACCTTTGCGGGCCGGGGTTCATCGTAACGAGAAGCCCACCGAAGGGCCTTGATATTTTTAGCCCCCAACCGTTTCGGGGGGCTTATCAGTTTAACTTTGCGCCTCCAATCAGCGGGCGAACAAACGATGCAGCAACATGTTATGGGCCCCGACCCAACGTCGTATTTGTTTTACATCTCATCGCGGCCCACACGGTGCGTCTGACATTTACTCGATATTATAATTTTCGACCCAACTTTAGTTTGCCGATGAATAATCAGCCAGGATCGGTGGCCGGGCAAAATGAAACTGCATCGATCGATAATTTTTCACCAACCACACGAACAGCGCGACAGCCAGCCTGGCCTGGCTGCTGCTGCTGCACGCACGTAATCAGGTTTACATCAGGCGGCCGTTCCGGACCGATCCTTATCGGAGCCCCGTATCTGTCGCGCCGCTTGGTGTGAATTATTATGCAAACTGCTGTTGCGGTGCCGCTTCGTGTGGTGGGCCGATTTGTTCTTGGCGGCCGCACTCTTTTCACGGTGGTCCCCGTGGCGTGGCCCCCGGATCGGCCGGGGACTGATTGGCTCAAACTGCGGCGCGAACTTAGTTTGATTGAATCCGGCGCCCATTAGTGGCTGATAATTTTCGCACACCGCACACGCAAAAAAAAAACGCGCAAACCCCAGACAGGAGAAAACTGATCGTAAAAAAAGGAGGATTATGGGTTCACCACGCTTGCTGGCCACTAATTAAGCAACCTTCACGGTCCCGGGGTGTAGGAAAATCGTCGAGTTCCAGCGCGGAGCCGAAAGCGATCGTCCCCGGGTGGGTCCCGGGAGGGTGGGTGCTCAATAAGTACCGGGCACCGGCGGCAATGGCGTGGAATAATGTCGAGTAGCGTTCGATAGCTTCCCGTGGGCTTCCTTTTGAAGGGTTTCCACCCGGGCTCGGAGTCGAGTCGCCGGCAAGATTGATTGTGCCCAAGTGCGAACGCCCCGGCAGAGTGGTGGGGGTCACATAAAAAGTAAATGCTCGGCATGCCTCCACGGTCTCGGTCCACCACATAATGTCACCGTCCTCGATGGCCTCGGTTCGCCACCAGCCACAGCAGCAGCAGCAGCAGCAGCCACTGAAGCATAATTAATAAGCAGTCGCGCGACGCAAGACGACACATTTACGAACATTGTGTGCGCCATTGTGGTTTTCGTGCACCGATCGAGCGAAGAGACAGACAGAGAGAGAGAGAGAGAGAGATAGAGAGAGAAGTTCATTGCCCAAATCATGCGCACAGCGAGCGATCGGACCCCGTCGCGACGACATGCCGATGGCCGGCGGGCACCGCCGACGGTGGTGTGCAATAATTTTGTCGCCATTTTATGTTTGCATACCGCTACGGATGCTGCTGGATGCTGCGCCGTTGGTCCTCGGCGCATAGGACGCCGATCGATGAGTGATCGATGCCCTGGCGCGCGATACTATCGCGAGTATGCGCGCGCGCTCGGGCGTTGCATATTCATAATCACTATAATCAGCGGAAGTTTTCAGTGGGGACCTCCCGGTGCCCCCGGGCTGGTGGTGGCGGGGCGGCGAGGTAACTTTGCCGCCGACTTTTATCCTTCGGCCGGGTGCTGCACCCGGGGAAGTGCACGAGTAATGCTTCGTAAATACTTTAAACGTATCGAAGGCGTTTTCTTTTAAGTATTTTTAAATTTGCACGGAATTTGAGGTTATAAAATGATCGTGTGAATGTTTATGAAAAGTTCGTGTGAAAGGTGTCTTTTTTCAGTAGTGCTCGGCGTTGTTTTCTTGAAAATAATTGTTCGCAAAAGAGATTGCCTCTTCATTTGGCGTAAATCTAAATTTGAAGATCAGGAAACAAAACTAAGTCGCTTGGGTCTAGATCTGTTGAGTAAGGCAGATGGTCAAGCAGTTCAAACCGTAATTTGTGGATTGTTGCCATGGCAACCGCCAAGCCATGTGATGGCAACGTGAGGAGTTATTGTTGATTTTAAATATGACAAACACGTTCTGTTGACATATTCATAACCTCTGCTATCTCCCTGACTTTAATTCGGCGCTCATCATTCGGTAAACTCTGGCAGCTCTTACGGCCACTTTTAAATTCAGCTGCCCTAAATTTCCCAGTGATAAATGTTGGTGCAGAGTCCCCATAAACAGAATCCAACTCATGTTTGATTTGCATAGTCGTATTACCGTTCAAAATAAAATATTTAACACCAGCTCGATGCTCGATTTTGTCAATTTTCACGAAAACACTGACATCAACTCACTGAAACGATTTTTACACGATCAACGAATAATTCTAAATGATCTCCATTTTATGTCGAACAAATGATCGAATAATGTTTGATAAACATAATTTCATAAATATCCTGACCAAATCAGCTAAATCCCGGGCCAACTCGGGCCGATATTTACCGCGGGTTAATGTGAATCATCGCGGGGCCTGTCGGGGCTTCTCTGTCGGGTCCGGACATTTCGTACGGCTCCAATCAAAATAAATCGATCGAACCCAGCCCCGAGGGAGAGAGCTCTTCCCGTGGGTCGGTTTCTGATTGAATTGGCGCATAAATCAAGAAGGCAACGATCCTGCGCAGGAGCAGCCACATAATCGCAGCAACTCACCGGCGACGACGACGACGACGACAATTTGTCAACCGGTGCACCGTTATCGCGACGGCGGCATCTGCACATAAACCAGCGCGGGTGGGGTGGTTGGAGCGGTGCGGGTGGACAAATAAATTTACCGGTCCCCGGATCGAAGTCCCCGGATGTGCTTCCCATGTGCATCTCATTCCGCCGCCCGGTAAAGTATGACAAATTTCGTCCCTCATCAAATGTGAGCATATGGGCGTCTCGGTGAACGGCGATCGAAAGGGGAGCATTCGGCTGGTGGCGGGGTGGGCGAGAGGTCCTCTCCTAATTGGGTCCCTGGCTGAAAGGGTCGCCTGATTGCGCTGGAAGTGGATGATAAGCAACGATAACAATCCACCATAAATTCGTTGACACCCCTTTCGTTGCTTTCCTTGGCGATCCTCCCAGGACACAGTGTTGCGGTCAAATTTGTGCCGCCTGGGTACCGGGTCGAACGAAGGGAGGGGGGAACGAGGGTGGTGGCTTTGATGTACAGCAGATTGTCCTTCGGGGTCCGGGGATCGTTCGCCCTTTTTTGCGGTTCCACTCGCTTCACTCGCGCAAACGAAGCGAAGCTCGAGCTCGACTCACGATCGCCCCCCTTTGGGACGCCCACCGCTCCGTCGTGCGGTTAGCACGTCACGGTGCTGTGCACGGTGTCTGTGGTGAGGTGCTTTTTTCGTGGGCAGATGCCCGATCGATGGCCGGCACTGGCAGGCCACTAAGGTGCACACACGGTGCGCAGAAAGGTGAAATTGATCCTTCAAATGGCGCGCGCGCCTCCGTGTGTGTGTGTGGTCAAACACACTACCCATTCTGTTGCGCGGGATCGAGAGAGATGGAAGGAAAATAAAAAAAGGAACAAGAAGCCCGTCGAAAAGCTCAGACCCGGGAGGGTCCCGATCGAGGTGGGAACAGACACCCGGGGCCGTATATCCCACTCAATCTCGCCACTTCTCTGTCCGCCGTCCGTCATTCTGCCTCCCTTTCTTTCGTTCGTTCTTCCACTCCCTGGCTCTCTCCCTCTCTCTGCGTCCGGCCGATCGAACCGATCGATCGATCGAGGCAGGATTCATGTTATTTCAAAAGCTTCTTGTCTTGTCATATATTGCAAAATTAATTGTACACTTACACGCAAATATCCTTTGCCGGCCTTTCGAGGTTCCCCGTTCCGCTGGGGCCCTGGGGGCCCTGGGGCCGGCCTTCTGGTGAGTTGACCAACCGTAACCGCAACCGTGCGACCGTCCGGGTTTATTATTATCGTTTTTCGTTGCTGCCCGGTCAGGACGGCCGGGATTCTGTTACGTCCGGGCCGCCGCCGTGGTCGTGTTCTGGAAAAAGGGAAAATCAAAACAAACGAAAGAGAAAAGGAGATAGAAAGAATGGTGGTAGTTCCTGTAGTTGCGCTGGCTTCAGGCCCTGTTGGTTGGACTTGTGGAAGAAGCATTTTTTTATATAAATTTTTTGTAGAGTTTCTCGTGAGGGTATTATGTATCGGATACAATTCCATTCCATCAAGTTCAACACTAACCTAATAATTCAATCTTCTTCTTTCACAGGTAAGTGAGAATTGCTCAACCTACACACCACACGAACCCGAGACGGGACAGCAAGGATATTCATTTGCTCGCGGGCTCCCAAAAGGATGCCCCACGGAATGGACAAACCGTGTAGGAAAAAGGTAACCGGTAATCAAAAGTGAAATGAAAAAGATAAAACTCCCCCCCCGAGAGAAAAAGGCACTCACGATAAGCCAATTCCTGACCTGACCCAAACACTAAACGAAGACGGCGACGGCCGTCGACGATAAGGTTAGACGGCCGGGGATTATTCCGGCGGCCAACGTGGCGTCCACGGAACCCTCTCGGGTCGCGTCTGTCTCACTTTGTGACTGTCTAATATTTGTCAATCCAATTGAAGCCCTGGCCAGAGCCTGGCATCCAACACCCTTGATCGGGTGCCGTGCCATAACAAATCACGGAATACCATTATCGTTGGCGGTCACTCACTCATCACGGCCGGTCCACCGCGGGCCGCGCTTCCTAAGCTCGGCACGGTTGACACACTCTCGGATTGGCCGCTGGCGGCAGCCCTTATCGGAGCAGGATCGTTGAGAAACAAATAGGACGGGACCGAAACAAAAAAAAGCCAAATGTCCCAACGCACGCGGCCTGGAAAAAGGGGTTCGGAATCGGTTTTAATAAATTGAAAGGCCCGTTTTTTTTTGTTTCTTCGTATTCTTCCGAAGACGTTAAGAGACCGCGAAGAGTGTTCGTGGTGTAACCTTTTGGGTCCGGCGATCCCGCATGCCATTAAGAAGCGCGAGATTACAAGGCACCATCACGGACCGTGCACCGCTCGGTCGAAGGGTTCGTGCATGGAGGATTCTCGAAGGTGATTCTCGAGCCGATCGAGATGTGCTTTTTTCTATTTATATCTCTCATTGTGTGTTCGGCGCTAAACCCATCGCGCGAATGGGTTGCGCAGGTAAACATTAAAGGGACACACTCCGGCCGGCCGTTAGGCCAGGCTTGGACATGATGATGAGCCAGGATAAAGTGGTATGTTGGGAAGAAGGAAGGACTCATATTTTCTAACGTCCGTTTGATCGAACAGAGTGGATCCTTTTGATGGAAAAGTTGAACCCCACAAAGGTCCAATAATCGATGCCTGAATCGGCTTATATTGAGTGATGCATACTGCTAAGTGATTCTTTGAATTAATTCCTTCTCCGGCACATAACTTACCAAGGCAATACTTTTACATTTATTGCCAAGTGAATATGATCCCTTCGCGCGGCACATTAGCCGCCGACGCCGTGAACCGCCGGCGCAATAAATAGACATCCGTTTTTCATTCACCCACCGCGTCTCTGCAACATAGTATAGAATCGGCGATCCGGACGATCCGGCGAAACCGGTACACGTCAATGGGCCGTAAAAATGTACACATCGCAGCGGGGAGACATTCGCGTGGAGCCTCTCTCGCGCTCGGATGTCATCTTCTCGCGGGGCGCACACGCGCGTTCCACGCAACAGGTTCCTTGGGGCGCGGCGCGAGGCTCTCACGCAGCGCAGTCGCACCTGTCACCAAGCGGCCGGGACACTTGTCCCGCCCGCCGGTGTGGCGCAACGGTAAACACCGCCGCGATCGCCGATGAGTGCCGGTGAGTGTCGATCGCAGCAGATCCCCACCAGCCAGCCAGCGATCGCGCCGGACGTCGATCGGTTGGTCCTGTTCGCGCACCGGGTCCGGTCGGCACTCAGCGAGCGAGAGAACCCGCTTCGCTGGCCGGCTGGTCGAGCGATCGGGCACGAAAGAGACGGCATGCGAAGGCGATCAGAAAAGGAGGCTGCACGGGGGCCGAGAGTCAAGTGTTTTTCCATCGTTTTTCTCTGCCGCGGAGGTTCACCCATCGCGCCTGTTGTTGTTCCGACCGCGCGCGCGCGCATTTGCCTACGATATTCGCGGACCGCTCGCAGTTCCGATCGGCTACTCACCGAGTTCACACACGCAGAGCGGCGCACACGCGCACACCACGACGCAGTTCGGCGCGGAGTTTTGTTTATTTCGCGCTGCAAATCCTCGCGAAAGCGCGCGGCCTCCTGCGATCAAACCAGACCTGAGTCAGCGAGAGTTGCGTCACGCTTCCGTGGTATTTCGCGGTGATCTGTGAATCGGTGACTTTTGTAAAATTGCTGTGCTCCCTCTGCTGGATCCTGCGGGTGACTCAGACGCGTGCGTGAAGTTTCTCCGGCGGCGGCGGGCCGAGTGATAAGTGCCATAACGGAAAGCATTTTTGTGGCAAATCAAAACACTAAAAGCCCAACCGACAACCGTGCCATTCAACCTGTGGATAGTGATAGTTTCGGGAGTGACATCCGGTGCATCCGGCCATAGTGTGTTCGTGTGTCGTGTGTGGTTCAGTGTGACAAGCACGGTTTGTGTGAAACGTCCTCAAAACTAGTGACTAGTGACAGGTGTTCCGTCGTTAGGTCAGTGTGTCCTACTTTCGGCCCGCCGACACACACGTCCGAAACGTCCGAATTTCGCAATAAAATTAATGCCCAGTCCTGCGAGCAAAGCGGAGCGATAAAATAAACACACGACCCGCATCCAGCAAACAAGGAGGGCCACGGCCCACACATCCCACGGACCCGGAGATCGGAGAGAGAGATCGAGGTCGGTCCGCGGTGACCGCGTGGTGACATATAGATTCACACACCCATATGCGCAGGTGCTGGAGCCACCAAAGCCGTCAAGCTGGATACCGGAAGCACATACACCCTGGCCTACCCGGATTGGCTCAGTGAGGATAATCGGTAATGAGCCACCGTTTCCGACGAGATGCGGACGACACGAGCGCAAAACGAAACCACTTCTTGCACCGCAACACGATCCGTCTAATGGCCGCTTCCGGCTTTTCGGCGGGGTGATAATTTTTGAAACGGCCCACGACTAGCCCACAACATTTGCGATTAATGGCCGCCGTGCACTCTCTAGCAGCAGCCGGGAAGGGACCCCAAAACCCGGGCGATAATGTCTGTTTATGATTTTATGTTTTACTTCTGTTTGTCCCTCTGTCTCTACGAGACGGCCAAAGCAACAAAGCACAAAAACAATATATGAAAGGCACCGTACCGCTCGCCGCGGCATGTGTGTGGCCACCACCACCGGCGGCGGCTTCCTTCAACAATTACCTCCGGGGGATTCCGGGGTTGGGCCCAGAATAGAAGATCGTACCGAGGGAAGGAAAACAAAACATTGAGAGACACAAAAAAACACCAAATGCAAGGAAATTGTGTTCGAAAGGGCAAAAAAGCTCTCCGCCGAACGGAAGCTCAAAATTAACACTTTTATGCGAATGGCCCCGGGAACCCGGAGACACACGGAGCAATGTTGGGTAAAACAGTCCGGAGCGAGCAAACGTAATATTAACCAAAATTACCGGAACGCGCGGGTTCGCTGTTGGTCGCCGGTGGTGGTCCTAGCTCTCGCCGGACACAGACACGCACACAGCAGGTACCGTTTCGTAGAACGTTGCGAGGTTTTAGAAGCCGCCGCTGTGGTACATCATACGGCCCGCACACGCGGTACGTGCTCTCGGCTTGGGATGTTCGATCGTTTAATTTATTTTATTGATTGCCCCAAATTGCTGGGCCCGCCAGAAAATTCAAAGTTGCAAATGGCGCAAAGAAAACCGTTCCATTAAGGTCCATCCGTTCACAAAACCGTTAGCGAATCCTTGTGGCGTACCGCATGCGTGTGTGTCAGGAGGCAGGAATCGCTTTACCGAAGATCAGCGCTCCGGGCGTAATCCGGGAGCCGCCCGGGAACGGGCAACGGCCGTCGTCGGTCGGCGACCTTTAACTCTCCCTGGCCAGCTGGTTCGTCCTTGAATTGTTGGGCATAAGAAAAAAATCAACAACATCGCATTTCATTCTGCCGCCACTCGAAGGACATCCTCTGGGCGATCCATCGGGCCCTAATTAGGCACCGAGGAGATTCGTTCCTGTAGCCGGAAGGGGTTTCGCGTCTTGTGAACTCCTTGCGTATGCACCGGATTTGGGTTTACTTCCGAGTCTGTTCCGAGCGCTGGCTGGCCACGCTCGACCTACGAAGCAAACAACGCTCAAAATCCTCCCCTTTGGAATGAGTGAGAGAGAAAGTATGTCTGTGTGTGTGTGCGAGAGAAAGAGAGAGGCAGGGATGAAACAAAACTTTCACACGGATTCACACGGACAGCGGGCAATTTCTTCTGGACCGTCGGCGCTGGTCGTCGTCCTGCTTCGGCCCTCGGCCTGTCGCATTGCATTAATCCGCCGCGCTTCGGACACATCCTTCCGAGCAGCGGTAAGGACATCACGAAAAGGGGTGCGCACTGCCCGCCGGGCAACCCCTGTGTTCCGGGCGACCGCTGTTCTTTGTGTTTGGTCCTTGCGTCTGATTGTTGATAGTTTTTTTCCTTTTCCCCGGTCTGTCTGTCTCTCGACCTATTCCGACCGATGGCCGATGCCGACCGGGCTTTGTGTTGCGCTTG
This sequence comes from Anopheles cruzii, assembly GCF_943734635.1. Taxonomy (NCBI): domain Eukaryota; kingdom Metazoa; phylum Arthropoda; class Insecta; order Diptera; family Culicidae; genus Anopheles; species Anopheles cruzii. The sequence continues at coordinate 39,950,481 of NC_069144.1, read as the reverse complement.
GCCCGTTTTTTTTTACGCTGCACTTCCTCGGCGTCGGCTCATTATGCAAAAAGGTGCGAAGCACGCCGGGCAAAAGGACGCGCCATCGGGAACGATCGAAAGGGTATTTTCAGGAAGGATGAGCTGTCCGTTGCGCATAAACGCGCGTACGCAAAGGGCTCACCGTGTGTTGCTGACCGTGAGGAAGAAGATTTTTCAACCAGCATCCAAGCTACCGTTGGCTGCGTACGGTGGTCGGTACCGGCTGCGTACGCAAACCACGCCGGCATCCAGTCACGGGACCATCGAATCGGCTCGCTCCACGCCGTGCTCCAGTGCCCTGGAAAATTGCACCGGCACCGGCCGGCCGGTTCAGGTGCTCGCGGAACGTTCTACCGAACCGGTTCTATCGGAGGCTGCTGCTCCGGCCGCGGACCGGTTCTGAGTCCCGCTGATCGGCGATCGGCGTCCCGCGACCATTTTTTGGACGGAACCGACCGACCGACACCAGAAGGTGGGCTGTTGGGCGCGAAAAAAAGTCAACCTACCCCATCAAAACAAACCCTTGTTGCCCCTCGGGGGCCACCGCGCACTTGACACTGCACCCGTAAACTTCCGGAACTGGTTCTCAGAACCGGAATTAGAAACCGGGCCCCGGGACCACCCGACCCGACCGCGCGGGGCAGATGAGTTTCGGTCAGCGGGTTTTATTTCGGGACGTCCAATCTGGTGTGGCATCGTCCAGCGCACGCGCCCGACGAACAGGTCCGCGGAGTCCGTATTGGGTCCGGAATTCGGGAAACCCTTTTAAGCAAACCACCAAGGTGTTTCCGGTTTCCGGAAACCAGTCTCTCTCGCTGGCAAATGGAATGGGTTGTTGCGGTTCTTGGCGCAGCCCAGAACCCGGGACCGGTTTCTGTCGTGTGGAGAGTGCATCAGCATCACAACCCGGAGTGCCAGTGCCAAGTGCAATGTGATGTGCCCTTTCGGAGCTCTCGTACTGAACCATGAATTTGGTCTCGTTCTTGTTTGTCTGCAGATACGGGCCTTCGACCAATAAAGTCGATCGGGTCTATCACGAAACTCAAACGTTCACTCAAATGTTTACTCGACTTTAAACTGGATGAACTCTTTCTGTCGATTGATCGAGTTGTCACCGCATTTAGGTTTTCAAACGGAGACTCGAATTTGACAAACCGGCTTCCGTCAACTTTTTGCAACGGAAAGAGTCGTTCTGTCAGGATGTCTTTGATTTTATCAGTTAGTTTATATTGTCGTCAGCATAGGCCAGGATCTGGCTGGACGTACAGGTAGATGGTCCCTGAAATCTTCAATACCCTAGCTACGATTTGATGAAATCGTGTTCGCCTCTTTCTGCTTCATGCTTGCTGAGCTCGGCTACAAACCCGTCGGTGCCCTGATGCTGCGCTGTTCTTCAGTCGACGAACGTCCCTTCGGATCTCTTCGTGTTCGTGTTGAGTAGTGCACCAAATTGCTAGACCCGTCGCTAATGATACGTAATACTAATCGGGCTCTGTATGATGATGCTGGGGAATAAAGGACTGTTCGCGTGGCCACAGAAGCCTGAAACCCTGCAAAAAAGTGCAATGACTCTTGTTAGTGGCGACTAATCGGCAGCTCATTTTAATACTGCCACGCGCGGGACAAAAAGCGATGCCCACCACAAAGCGGCTGGGTAATTGATTTAGCTAACGAGATAATATTGCGCCACTTAAGCGCCAAGCTGTTCACCATTGTGCCCCTTGCCGGGGTGACCAAATGCGAAACCAGACAAGCCAAACAAGCAAGCAAGAAGAGGAGAGGAGGACGAAGAAGAAAGAAACGGTTAACTGCAATTTATATAAAATGCACATCTAATCAATCATCGGCTCCGCGTGGCGCGCAAAGTGTGTAATGGAGCATAAATGTTGAGGCGAACGTTTTTCCTTCTCTCGGCCCGACGCGACCGAACGGTTTTTCATTGAGGAATTCACTTGCCCCCCCGGCCTGTCTGTCTGTGTGTGTGACTGACACCCTCTAGCTGTCCACAGCCCTCCGGGGAAAAAAGAAGGATCGAGAGCGAGAGAGAGAAGCAGAACGAGTGACATCGACTGCAAGCATGTGTTACAAAATGAGTTATATTATGTAATCAATCGTCCGCTCCTAAAGCCTCCCGACGCAGGGAGGAATCGGGGTTTGGGGGGAGGCTACAGGGAACGAGGGAACCAATCAGACATTACGCCTCTGTTCAGCGGGCTAATTACCGTGGCTACCACCATCGGTGGAGCCATTTTTCATGCGCTCGTTGCCCTCTCGGCGAGACGAGACGAGCCGAGCGGCGAGGATTCTTTCCACCACCTCTTCACCGCCCCCCACCCGGTGGGAGGAACTTGAAGGGAAATGAGCTTTCATGTTTTCATGCCCCAGCCAGCCCCCTCCCTGGAAAATGGGCGACAGAGCGTTTTGATCTATGACGCGGACGCGCGCGCGACTTAACGTTGAGTTTTAGATAACAAAAAAAAAAACGGGCACGACCAACACTAATCAATCACCCGCCGGGTTGGGATTCATTCATTCGTGGCGGGCCGCCCCCAAGGGCCAGAATGGAGAGACAAAACCACCGAAGCCGCGGCGGAAAAGAGACCTGAGCGATGGCGCGACTGAGACGAACCTCATCGCTGTCGATCGCTCCTTCCGTGGGCCACCCCGCTCGGGTCTTGGCCACGGAACATTAACGGGCGTAAGGGGGCCACGATTGACTGGCGAGACGAGACGAACGGAGTGGCGAGTATTTTCTCAATGAAATATCGTTGAACATGATACGATGGGTTTTGATTTATGTTGTTTGGCTTCGCGTTCCCCCGGTGAAGAAGTGTCCTTTTTGGTCTGGGTGCCAGTGGCAGCCATCGCACCGTGAAGCACCATCGGAAGCTGCTTTAAAGCGGCTCCCGAAGACGGTTGTATGAGAGGGAGTGATAGAGAGGGAAGGTTCTCCAATGCCACTTACCGTTGGCGATCCTAAGTACCGAATTCTCACAAAGCGATCGCGATAAATTAACGATCGTCGGTCCACTTCCACCACGTCACTGTGCGTTTGCTGCGGTGTTGTGGAACGCGTAAAATCTAGATTTTATTCGAAATTTCTGCCGTAGCATTTCTGCTAAAGATAAGCCCATTGGGCCCGTGGCTTCCTGCCATGGAGCCAGAGCCGTCACGCTGCCATCGAACCGAGCCATCTCTCGCTAATGCGCTGCGCTCGCGGCTCGCGGGCCATGATTTGCGTATAATCTGTCGCTTGCGAAGCAGGCCGGTGCTGTAAAAGGTCGTAAACATTTACGGAGTGGCGTGGCATCGTCCTCCGGCGCGCTGCCAGGACGATGCCACGGCTACTTATCGCCACGAATAAAACGTTATAGTTTATGTGTTAATTAGTTGTTCAAATACGGCCACGGATGGACCGAGCGCGGGGTAACCGTGAAAGTAATGAAGCCGTAAGAAAATAGGACACAATCCTGGGGCGATCCTATAGCGATCGAATGCGCTCGAATGCGCTCGGTCATTCCGCGTCCGCTCTATTTCTGACCGCAAGTTGTGCGTTCGGTGCGCCGCAACTAACCGCAAGATGATGTCACGCAAAGCGCATCTCGGGTGGAACCCGTAGGCCTCAGAGGAAGTTGATCCTTATCAAGGGGGCATCAACACTTATTTATGATCCTCTTAATTCCCCACTATTGTTAATCGTTTTATAGAAGTCTCAAATGAAATTAGAATAAAAGACACGATAGGGATTAAATCGGAATCGGAATCGACGGAAGGAATACCGTGCAGGGCCTAATTGATTTCATCACCGTGGAATGTCCTTTCTCTTGAAGCTTTGAAGCTCTCGAGCATGCGGTCCATTTGCAAGGACGGGTCCCCCTGAAATCGGATACCTTTTCGATCTCGGAACTAGGATCTCCGGCTTCGTTCGTACACCTTCATTAGCACCTCGGGCCGGGCCAAGAAATCGGGATTCCGTGTCCGCGCGACCTGAAGCCTAAACCCCTCAAAGAAACAGTCTCACCAATTAGCTCTCCAGCTGGTCCACGGTCAGGACACCATCCCGAAAATTAGGGCACATCACTCGGGTGATGGACGCGGCTCGAACTTGCGCAAAGGGAGCATAGATTCTTCGGTTCGCGGTTCGCGAGACCGAAACGATGAAATTTAATATTTTCCGAACACCGCCAATGACTCCGCATCCTTATTGTGGCTCACACAGGCACACACAGCGATGTCCCGCGGACTCCGTTGGCCTGCGGGATGCTGAAAGGCGAAGCAACAACGACCGCACCACCGGACGACCGGGAAGTCGGCGCAAGGGTACAAATCGGATCCGATTACCGTCTCTCTGTGTCTGTCTGTCTGCGCGATACGGTCGATCGACGGATTTGCGTCAAGTACGGCAGCGACGGCGGCAAATACCACGATCGTGGCTGGAAGCTTTATATGGCGTCGGCGTCGGCGGTGGAAATGTCAAATTCCTTCCGAAGGCCAACAATGCGATGTGAAGAGTGACCGTCGACCGTTACAATGTTAGAGAACCGCTGCCGGCCGGTGCTAAACGGGCCGGGTTGAGCTATCGGTCTGGGCCAGCGGTTCTGCGGGCAGCGGTGTGTTCCGTGTGTTTGCATATTATTGTCAAACTCTTGATGTATTTGAGTTTTTTCCTGCTCATAAACCCCAATTAAAATTCACATTTTGAGCTGAGGCCGATCGAGACCGAAGCGCAATTGAGCAGTTCTACCTCCGAGCGTATTAAGCGCCTAATGAGCGCCACACACACACACAGACAGACTCCGGCCAACCGCTGGGGAGTGTGTTTGATTTTGATCTTGGCTCAACATGGAATTTATAATTGAAAATCACATACTTCACTGCCAGAGGCGGTGGCGTAGTAGTAGCATTTAACAGGGTTCTCCCGCGAGAAGGAAGTCATTTGTCGTGTGTCGAACGTACGGGGATCGATCGACATTACGCGCGGCCGATGGCAATGCGATCAGCGATGGCGTTTCGCCGCCCGCTGGATATGTATGTAAATTATTTATCAAATCGCCGTCGATCGTCCTTGAGACGGACGGGGCGCAGAGCGCCCAGCACCGGGCGCCGATCGCCGTGATCCTCGCCACACGCAGCCTTGCTACCAGGCTGGCTGGCGCATTTCGAAGGGAATGATAATTCGTTTTTTGTTTCATTTAATCTGCGGACACGCTCTACATTGGTCGGCTGCACGACTTCGAGCCCCGAGAATGAGTCGTTTAATGTCGGGCCCCCTGATAGCCAAAGAACCGCCAAGGCGCCAAGAAGGTGCCGATCTTTTCCGCGATGAGCCTCGCATTTGGCGCGGGTATTGATTGCCGGCGATTGCTTTACGGCGACCGAGCACACAATCTTATCGGGTGTCCTTGATCTCGGGTCGGACAATAAACGGAACCAAAACTGCGAGTGGGTTCCGCGGGCGCTTCAGTTCTTGCATCGTCTTCGGAAATTGATAACCCACTGGTTACGGTATCATAAAACCGGGCCGGGTCGGCGTAATAGCACCGCCGGACAGCATATTCGGGCGTCTCGCGCGGGGGTCCTATTAAGTCGGGGCCGCGGCCATTTCGCCGGCCGCTCGCAGTATGTGGTCGCATCGCCCGTGAGCCTATTTTTATTCACTTTTGAAATATCACAGCTATTAGGGCAAACAAAGGCGAGTGGGCCAAAAAAAAAAACACACACACACATAAACATCGGTTGGTCGAGGCCCTGGCCGGCACCGGACACCTGTGCTGCGCTGCGCCCCGGGTGTAGGGATGGAGTCCAAAATGGCAGCGCTCATAATTAAACACTCTCCGCGCGCCTGGGGTCGTAGGCGAATCGTCGGCGTTTCGGTTCTGTTTTTTTTTGGCACGGTTTATTGGATGCCTTACGAGGCTCATCTTGGCTCCAGCAGCGCGCCGGGTATAAATTCCATTAATTGGGATAACGAATCCAATTTGTACTTATTAGCCCCGGGCGTCTGGGTCTGGTCCCGGGGTTTGGGCAAATTGAATTTCGAGAACGCGAGTTTTTTTCTGAAGGACGGGTCGCTTCGAAGAACCATTGCGTCACCAAGCTTTCTAGCTGCGTCACCAGGAATGCGACGAAAAGCCCCACAAACCCCGGAGGCTGCCCAAAATATCCCCCCCCGGCGCAAAGCGGCCAAAAGTCCAATCGACTCCACTTCATCTTCGTCACCGTGTGCTTCTCGGTGAAGCGGAGTACCTGGGTGGAGGGGAACGAGCCAAGCCAGCGCAAGCCATCATTAATAACTCCGGCCAGGTCCGGCAAGTGTCATTTCGGTGGCCGCCCGATGCCGGTTCTGCGTGTGGGAGGCTGCCCCCTGGTAGCCACCTGAGACCGTCCCGTCGCCGCGACAGTATCTTCTAAGCTCATCGGACAAGACATCGCTGTCTCACGAGTGGGCAAGAGACGGCCCCGGGGCCCCGGGATCGGTGACACTCGCGAGGAACAGATTTTAGAATTAATTTTTCTTCCCTAATCTGGACCCCGCCGAGGTGCGAGTGATTTGGCCATTACTTTGCCCCTGGGACCTCTCTCGTTCATCTCTCGATCGAGCCACATTAATCTCACCCCGGCTCGGTTCGCATGTCCGCCCCGCCTCCCCCGCCTGGCCTGTGCCGGAAGGAATGCGCGCCTACTTTACCCCGTTTCTCCTTCCCGCGGGTCTTGAGACCGTCCCCCTTTGACAGCCCAAGCCACGGCCATGGCACGGACCGGACGGTGTGACAACGCGCACGGTGTTGCACGCGTGTTTGCAACACATAAATAATCATTAGCGCTAACATACAAGCCGCCGCCGCCCTTCCGCAACCTGCCAGACCGGTGGCCGGAGTCCCCCCTCGGTCTCGGCGCAAAAATTACGCAAACCGAAATCGGTTTGCTTTGCACCAACAACCAAGCGTTTTTTTTGGGCAAGCGTTTTAAAAGTAAACCACCTTTTTGGCAACCGATCGTTATGAAAGTTATCGATACATTTCGGGGACCAGGTCCGAAGCACGCAGCTGCTCGGCGCGAGCATCTTGGGAACCGCCGAATCGTACGTAAAAACATCGTCCATCGTTGGAAACTGAAAAAGGAAACCCATCGCGCGGTGCGTGTGTCAGGTGAACATGGGTCGAGCGAGCGCGCGGGCAGCACCTCATAACTCATCACGCCCGGCGATCGGACGCCCAAATCCCTTCGCCTCGTCCCGGCGACGACGACGGCACTTGTTACGCTTGCGCGGCAGACGATTCCGACGGCCGTAAAAGCGACGAGCCCCGGCCGACGCGCTGGACACGGTTTACAATTTGAATATAAATTTATTCTAATTTGCATATTATAAGCCCCTCGAGTGCTCGGCTCCCAGGGGGGGGGGGGGGGGAAGAGGGAGAGTGAGAGCCACACAGCCCACCACACACACCACGAGCCCCGGGTCCGGGCGGGTCGTCCGGGCGTGAGATCTTCACACTGCATGTATTTCCCTTTCCACGGCCGGCCGCGATCGATCGTCCGATCGCGGTGAAGCCTAATGCTTTGGCACCACGGAAAAAGGGACGAACTTGGTGGGATCGTTCATCACTCCACCGCCGCGTCCTTGCTCGGTGAGAATCGATTTGTAACTGGCGAACGGGACAGATCAACTTTGCGTCAGCCATCCGCGTGACGTTCGCAAAAAAAAGTTATTACTTTTGCCAAGGATCGAGTACGTAATTTGGTTTGTTCGGATTTTTGAGGCACCTCCATGGCAGCGGCCACAGACTCTGGAGCCGGTCAAGCTGGCGTCTCGCGCATGTGTGACGCTTTCCTATCGCTCGCGTATCGCATGTTCGTTCGGAGCTGGTGGTAAATTAATTATGACTCTCCACGCCCGACGGGGGGGCGAGGGTTTTGCATGTGTCCCGTGTTGCAAGCACCGCCAGTTCCCCCCCCCCCCCCCTCCAGCAGGAGCTCTGATTTGCGTTTGCGAACGGGGCGCGCGAGAGAGAAAACGGATTATAACAAATCTAAGACAGTGTGTCCACCGGACCGCTCGCGCACGGCAGGCCAATAATTAATATCGAATAATTTATTATGTAAAGCGAAGGAAGGTGACGAATGGGGTGTGGGACGCGCGGGCAGGCTCACAGGAAGAGGGACCATGGTGAAACGTTGTTGCACCGTCGTGTGTGTTGTGTCCCTGCCGCTCGAAGACGAATCATTATTTATCGATCGCTTCGGCCTCGAAAGGGCGAGGTCCTCCGGTATCGGTAGCATTGGCAGGAGTGGGTAGCTGGGCGCACTTGCTCTACACACTCTTGCTGCAGCTGCAATCGCCACCGAGATTTACCATTCGATAGCACCGGGGGGACTCCGGCGAGGATCGATAGACACCGGCTGATAGGGCTAATCGAATGTAGCAATCAATTATATCATTAGGTACGAACGCCACCCAATGCTCACCGATTACGCAGCGGGTTCGCGCGATCTTGATAAGTTGAACCTGTCTTATTTGTGCAATTCCGGTCCCTGGGGTCTTAGACACGCGGCAGGTGAAACATTTTCGTTGCTGCGGATCGCCCTCGACAACTTTCTAGCTTTCCGTAGAAATTAATACCTCAAAAGTTGACACACTTTTGAGGGCTGCGATAGATTGCGTTACATAAAAAAAATTCAGAAAACCAAACAAACGGCTGATCGTTGTCTGCGTGTCACGCCAGCTTTTATTCGCTTCCTGATCAATCACTGTTTGGTTGGCGGCGCGACAAAACAACGGACTGCCCCCTGACCGCGGCAGGGATCGCTCCATATTTGGCGCATATTAATAATGATTGGGTCCCGCAGGTCCCGTAGTGGCTTTGATAAGATACTCGGTTGTGGCTGTGCGATAGGTTGTCGAGGTCATTAATTAGAGGGTCTCCCCAGAGCGCCCAGGTTGGGGCTCCGAACCTCAGAACCCAGGGCACGCACGGAACAGTTTATCCAAAGCCAATTTAATTCGCACCACTCTACTGGCCATAGTCGTCGTAGAGGACACCCCGGTGCTTGCTTCCGTCACCGGGGCTGGACGACCAGGCTCGCGCTTATCCGCGTGCCGATCTCCGGTTTCGGAGCGTGCTCGATTTGCTCGCACACTGACCAGCACGGGCGGGACTAGAGTAACTAGGTCGGTCGCGAAACTAAGATGAATTGGGTGGTGTAGCATAGCGCAGAAACACACACGCACACACGAGATAGTCCGCGTCGCGACCGCCAACGGTTCGATTACTAATGGTTTTGGGACAGCCAACTGACAACCACAAATCGCGCACTGCTGGTAGCGATTCATTAGACGCAACATGTTGCGCCCCAGACGCTGCAGGACGGTGGGTCACGGGATTGGGGTGGGCACGGGAAGAGTTTACTATTTTCTTCGCCGTTGCCCACCAGCCTGCCAAATTTCATTTGCTTCTGTGCTTTCGGATACCGCGGCTACTGCGATTGATAATGGCGGCCACCGTCATGGACTCCGATTAATCTTTGCGACAATTCGCACTAATCCAATCGATTGGTGATCAGGTAAAGAAATGAATGTTGTCTTTTTTGAGGATCTAATACTAGGCCTCGGATGTGGACCGTTTAAATGGCTCGATTGTAGAAGGTGATTGATCGCAACATAATCACCACGAGCTCTTCATGGCAAAGTGAGATGCACTCACTGGTGAGAACGTCTATCTCACTACGAAAAAATGAATATAACGAGATGAATATAAAAAATAACGAGAATTGGTTTAAAACTCAAAAACTCTTTTTTTTCTAAATTCATTTAATTCTCTTCAAAATAGTCCCGCCGGATGCAATAAAATTATGCCAGCGTTTTTTCTAGTTTTTAAATCATGTCGTAAAGTCTTCTTCCGGTGTAGCCTTCAATGCGTTCTTCGTTTCGGTTTCTATCTGTTCTATAGATTCAAAACGGTGTCCACGGAGCAACCTTTTGATTTTAGTGGCGAAATGATCACGAAATGTTCACCGAAATGTGAAGCAAAACCATCACGTTTTTCGCACCAATTGACATTTCACTTTTCTGTGGCCCAAACTTGTCACTCAAAAATGGTTTTCACTGATCTTTTCGATATTCAAACAAGGTCAATAAGAGTCTCGGACTGTCAATAGACGATTTCGAAGCAACTGATCACTGATTTTATTGACGTGTAGCTCATGAGTTGATGTTGATGGTCGTCGTGACCGTGTCTCACTCGTATCACTTATTTTATTTCTCTTATTTTCTATAGAGCGTGCTCGCCGAAGGCCTTTTGCAATATTTTCAACCCCTTTTGAAAGCAGAAATTTTATTCCGCATGTAAAATTTAATAGATCTGCATTGTTGAACAGTGCCTAAGATTATGCAATACGAAGAATTCATTTTTAACGGAACCACAAACAAATTCAAAATTCAAATTCCCGTTACTTTTTGTCCACAGTGCTTAGACAACGTTTTAAAATAAATTCTACTGGTTATGAAATAAACAATCACATGCCACTATCTGGTGGCAGCGACAGTTTATCATCTCTTTTTGGAAGAAAAAAAAAACCGAAAAAGTACTGAGAATAAATTGGAAACATTTTCCCACATTTTCCCAGACCCCCGAAATTAGTTGGATGAAACTCGGGCCAACTACCATATTGGCGGCCTGCGGGACTCAAACCTATCCTCGAGGCACGTTTTAATCATGGGAAGCGGAACGCGGAACCGCGCGTCCTGCAGGTGCGAAACGCACAACCCCCCGCAGCGGGAGCCACGCACTCTGGGCAATGCTCACTTTGGTCGCTCTTTCGTCCAGCTCCGCTCGCAATGACGGCCGGGAAACAATCCGCCGAGTGTCCCGCCGTCGACCCGCGGAAACCGGAAGTGCGAAGAATGGTCCCGGCTTGGCGAAAACGGCTTACATTTTACAAATACCCGGGAGCCCAAATGCCCGGGAATGTCCCGCGACTGCTCGCTCACGGTGCTGCGATTCGGTCGGCAACGAGGTTTACATAACCGTCGATTGGACCTACCGCCACCTAGCCGGCCGTGCAAAGGAAAAGCCAATAATGGGCGGGTAACACCGGGCGGCCCCGTGAATGGTTCCCGGTTCCCGTGGGCCCGAAAAAAAGGGCCCCAGAGGTGTCGCCATAATTACCGCCGATTGTCGGCAGAAAAGAGAAGAAAAAAATACATGTTGTTGCCGCCACTGGCTGCCGCTGGCTGCCGTGGCGTTTATGAAAAATTATGCATTTAATCAGCGAGGGCGCTGCGGGCCCGTCTTGCGCCACTTCGTTTCGCCGCGCACCGACGGAGCAAAAGAACAGCACGGCCAGGCGGTCGTGTTCTGTTCGCCCGTCGAAGCAGTCCCGGAGCCAGCCGAAGGCGGTGGCGCGAAAGTGGCCCACTGCGGCCCGAACGGGTCGCGAATATCTTGATCAAAGTCCCACGAGCTTTTTGCGCCGCGTTATTGTTATTGGCCAGGCGGCAAGGAAGTTGGCTACTCGGCTCGGTTCGGCGCGGCATTTCTCTTCGAAGCGTTTTGCATTGAACCGTTTGCTGCATGTCAATTGCGCGGCTCGCCACGTTTGACAATAACACCGTTTATTCGCTCCATTGTGTAACGTGTGTGGCGGGCGAGGCCGTTCGAGAGGTTCTGGTTCCCTGTGGAACGACTTCGCTCGCTGGCTGGGTGGGTCGCAACACAACTTCCGATTTCTATCGGAGCGCGGCACTTGGTCGCGGCTTTCGTGTTGCCATTTTCTGGCCGGCCGCGGTTTGATATATCAATAAACAACGGGCTTAGAATCGTGTAGCGCCCCTTGGGGTACCGGGAAGGAGACACTCCGAAGGACACGGCAAAGTGGAAAAAAATGCACGGAAATACATATGCATGCGCGATGGTGGCCGCGCGCGGTATGCGAGATAATTAATTGGCTACAAACGAACGCCCGCGGGCACATTCCGGGGCTAAAATTTTGATTTGTTTTACAGCGCCAAAAAGGGCGACTTCGAGGCAAAGTTTGCTGCGTTTTTTTGTCAGCAAATAGCAACAATATTCCCGCGAGTCGGCCGTTTGGCGACAGCGGACAGCTCAATTAATTATCATGTGTTTCCGACTCCGATCGGAGTGCCGGAAACATCAGGGTGGGCACGCACTAGTAAACGCGTCGCTGTATTTGCATAAATCCCGCGCGGGAACATTAGCGCCCAAGACGCTACCCACACACCGTGCAAAGTGGCCAAGAACTCATCGGCCGGCGAATGTGCTACGATCGAAAAAGTGTATCAAAAGCGGAGGCGAACCTAAAAAAAGCAGCATTGGCTACGCTAAATGCGCAGCCGCCCGGGCTCTCCGTGGGACTATGATCCCATCGGCAGCGGCAGTAGCAGCCAGCCAGGTGTCCGCTATCTTTCCGCCATACTCCAGCAAGTGGCCGCTAGAAAGATTTATTTCCTGGCACAGCGCTACTGCGTGGAATGTGCAATTTTACGGTGCTACGCTACTTACGGTACCTGGTTTACGGTGATCTTTCCATCGGCAAGGACAGCGGAATATAGCCAGTGATCGATCACTTTGGTCGCTGCTTTGCGTGACTTTGCGGTTGACGAAATGTAGAAGTGGCGTGCTGGAACTTTACGGAGATTAGAATGAATTTATTGTGGCCAAGGACCAACTAAATATCAACTTGAGTGCCAACCCCAAACTCTGTCCCTAATATGGCTCGGTCCATTCTGATAATAATAAATATATGAATGGGATAAATTTAAATGCCACTCACAGCTTCAAGTACCCAGTTCCGAGTGTTCCATTGACGCGGCACAAAACATTAGAGTCCCCGCGTCGCCCGAGCCGACATCTTAACGCCACGCCGCGGCGTTTTGTTGGCATTAAAATGCAATTGAAAGTCTATTAATTTCGCACTGCGTCCGACCGACCGACCGAAAACCCCTTTCCGGAGCAAGGTGTTCGATCGTACCACAACGAAAGACTCCAACGCCTGGCACGGCGACGAACGCGCGTCACGCGAAGAAGCCGAAGCGATCGGTAATTAACAGTTCGGTCGTCGCCGGGGCCGGGGCCGGGGCCACATAAAATGACAATGTCCTGCGGTCAACCGAAGCGGCGGCCGACGATGATGGCGGCGTCGGTCTCATCGTTCGTGAGGTAGTAATTAAAGTCGCACCGAACTACCGAAGAGAATGAGAGCTGCGCCGTGCGCGCCCGCGCCGAGTTTTAGCAATTTGCATTTTGCGACACCATACCACAGCGGGGGGATTGGCGATTAGTGGGGTGTGTACCGTACGGAGCGGCGGAAGTACGCGCTGAGCCCGGGCGAAAGAACTCGTGGGCTCAATTACTGCGGGCGCAATTAATTGCGCACCATTACCGGCGGTGCTTCCGTTCCGTGGCGGTCCGCGATTTACGATCCCGCCTTCGAGATCTCACGAGCCTTTAATGGCGGAAGGAGGTTATATTTTCCCGCGTTTGGCCATCGCCAATGGGGGGGGATGATTAGAAATCGGTTCGAGGCAGCGATACCAAAATTATGCGATTTGATAATCGAAATCGTTGGCGAGAGCCATAAAGTGTCCTATTGCGTTTCATCTTTGGTTGATTGCCGGTGGACTTTGCGGCCCGCTGGGGACCCGCCTTTCCCTTGGAACCTGCGGTGAAGACGAAACACCGAGCATTTGGAATTAACATTCGGAGATGACATTTCGAGCCGAGGTGGGTTCGATTTTACTGCTGCATCGCTTTTTCTGCTTTTCGCTTTTTTGGTTTCCGTGGCCGTGCTCGTTGGGACATAGCCCCGAATCAAAGCTCTCCCCGTCGTCGTCGTCGTCGTAAGATAACTCATGCCGCGGAGCATAATCTCAGGCCCAGTCAGTTGGACGCCCGCCCGGGGTCTCTCTAACGAGCCCGAAGATGATCTCGATCAGGTGTTTCCGATTCGCGCTTTCTGTGTTTTGTTAGCTTTTTTGCGCCTTACGCCCAAAGGTCACGCACCAACACGCACGCAAGGGTGAATAAAATACGAAGACATGTCTATACGGTGGACCGTGCTTTTTTTGGGGGGGAGCACCATTGAAATTTGAGCTCCCTCGGGGAGCTCGGGGGAGAAATTAAGCTTAATTTATGATACGCTTCAAGGTCATTTGGCTTCCCCAGGCCAATGTGTCAAATATTTCACACGCACGCACACACACACACCGGCCACGTTCATAAATTATAAACGATGCGACTTTTGGCGATGCGGATCCTGAGCTCCCCTGAGCAGTGTTAATGTGCCGGAAACCGAACCGCAATGCCTTTCGTTGGGCTGGGTTGGCCACGTAGAATGTTTAGTGCAAATTGAAATCGATCGATCGGTACACCGGGACGGCGCACGCCCGAAGCGTGCATTTAAATGTTTGATCGATCGTCAGGATTGCAGCCCCGCCGCATTTCCATAATGGACGGTGCAAATAACGTTTATGCTACGCTCCGACCCGGCACGTGTGGCTCGCGGCTGTGTGCACACACAGCCACAGTGTTCCTGCTGCGTCCTTCCGAGAGTCAATCGATCAATTGCTCACCGATCGATCGATCGATAGAGTCATAAAAAGGGCGCCCGCCCGGCCACCGCCAGAACCTTACTCTTACCCCGAGCCACTGCGATCGCGATCCCGGGTCCCCGATCCACAGGATTAGATTAGGAAGCAAGCACACACACACGGGCTTTTGCATACATTTTACGGGCTCACCTCGGGCACATAAAATGGGCCCCCGACTCGACATAAAACTTGACCGGGTGGGGGCGCCGGGAATTTACTATCGCACTACAAATTAACGGCCACCTGGCGGGTGGGTGAGTGCGGTGGGTCAACCCCGCCACGATCGGATCCGCGCGGTGCAGAGTTTTCCATCGATCAACCGCTACGCCGGCCGTTCGCCAAGTGTTTGTTGTGCGCGGACGCGATCGCCGCGTGTTGTGCCTTAATCACACTTACTGTCGGTGCACACACACACACACACACACGGGCGGCCAGTCGGAGGAGGGTTAACAAATCACCCACCACGAGCCCCCGGATCTAAATTGGCGCGGGGCGGGACGGGGGCCCGAAAGTGCCCACGACACTCCTTCGTGGCCGGCAGGTTGTGTGGCCACCGCCACCTGGGTGGGTCCGGTGACAAGTCGGAGGGAGGGGCTAGGAGCGGGCGCGGATAAATGGCAAACATGGCGCGCTGATTTACGGTCGAGCGCCGGAGGGAAAATATATTAATGGCACTCGGTGCGGGAATTAGCATACAAATAAAAATTGTTTTACATATTATTAGCGATACTTAGTGGCGCGCAGCGATCGTGCCGGGGGCAGGTGGGGGTTCCGGGGTCCGGGGTCGACCCGTTGGTGGGGACTTTGGTGGCGCCCGGCCGGCCACGGGTTCCCTTTCGGGGGGTTCCCGGCTAAACGGTTGTTGTGATCGTTGCGCTCTCTCGATAGCCGTAACCGCAAGCGAGGGTCCTACCTCCTCGAGCGATCGGGTCCCTCGTAAAGCAATTACGCCGTTAGAATGCTCTGCGACCGCCTTTTTCCCCGGAACCCCCTCGGACACGAATCTAACGCCCGTCGTCGGTGGCAATTATCTTATTTTAATGCCAGGCGACAAACAAAAAAGTGCTACACGAAATTTGATACTCTTTCCGCGGAGTAAGTTTGAAATTTTATCAGCGAACGCCACCGTGGAATTCCCGGCCTCTCCAAGTTCGACAAAAAAGTGAACAACGAGCCGAGCGTGACGCGCGGCCCGCGAAGCAACGCGTCATCACCTCGCAGGGCGCGTCAGTAGGGTGAAGACGACGCTGACGATGAAGATGGTGACGGTTGTTCGACCCCTTTCGGCGCTCGAGTCCTTCCGGGAGCCGGGGGCCGGGCTGGCGGGTTGTTATTCTTTCATTCCTTTATCAAAATATAGTTCCGCGTGCATAGATATGCAAATGAGGCGAAACACCTCGCCCTTTGCGCTCTCTGTGCCGTGCGCAAAGGTGTTCTGGCGTTTCGCGAAGGCTTTAGTCGCAGCCAGGCCCTTTCGGAATTCCTTGTTCACACCTCCCCGGGGTGGTTTATGCTGTCCCCTGTAACGGGGTGTAATTTCGGGGTGCTCGTAGCTGAAGCGGTGGTTTCGTTTTCCCGTGGCCCGTCCATCTCCATCGGCGCGCTCGCCCAGCTTCCAATACGAATGCTTTCCACCACCACTAGACGGCGGATTCAATCGACGGCGGCCCATCCGACCGATTCGCCGATGTCGGCCGATCCGTCGCCGGTGCACGGTGCCGGAACCGACGGCAGCAACATCATCCATCTGGCCACCGGCAACAATGGCAACACGGCACAGGCGATCACTTACGCTCGGTAAGGAGGCGCGAGGAGTCCACGCAAACGTCCACGGTTGGTCGGGAATCAGAACAATCGGATCTTTTCCGCCATCTTTTTCCGCAGATACTACGACCAACAGCCATCGCCGCTGGCACCGACGACCGGCAGTTCGGGCGTGATGCTCGGCGGTGGCATCGGCACCGGAAGCAACAACGGCGGTGGCCATCCCGTCGCGTCCGGCAGTCCGGTTGAGCAGGACCCGGGTGGTGCTATCTCGCCCAGCCTTAACCTCATTCAGCACCAACACCACCACCAGCAGCAGCAACAACAGCAGCAGCAGCATCACCAGCAACACGATCACCACACGCAAAACGATCCTCAGCAACAGCAGCAACAACAGCAAATTCATCAACTCCACAACAACAATGGCACCTTCGTCTACGAGTACTACAAGCTGCCGACGGACAAGGACGGTGGCCTGCAGTGGGCCAGGTACACCTAGAGGGGGTTGCTCGATTGTCTCGTCGCAGGACACTCGCAGGTGGACCACCGAGCGCGGCCCCGCCACTCGGGGCGCTTCGGGGCCGATTGAGCATTGTTTTAATCCCCGTAATCCCCTCGGCGGGCAGCATCGCTCTTTAAATGGCTTACTTTCGCGATGGGCGATTAAAATCCATTATTCATCGCGTGCGCGTCCTCCGTGCCTTGTGGAGCCGCGTTGAAGTCTCCGCGGGAGATTTGGCGGCCGATCGGGACGACCGATTGGAGCGGCGCCTTATCTCCGGCGCAGGATAATTGTTTTTATTTTGCTGCTATTAATTTTATCAGATCAGCGGTGCCGCTGGCCACTGCCAGGAGGAAAGGTTGAAAGGAGCACCATTTCGGGATACCCGGAATCCGGGAGTCCCGGGAGCGGGATAGTCTTCCCTCGGCGTAATTGGATTCTTTGGACGCTAAACGGGGCCATTTATCGCGGCTTTAATGCCATCGGCTTTTGGCTGCTCCTAGGTTTCCGAAGCACTGCCTCGGCTTCTCGTTCGTTGCCGCGACTCTGTTAGCTCTTCGTTCGCTTCACTCGACACTTTCGGTCAACGGACACCAATAAATCATCGGCGTGACTCAGCGGTGGTGCGATTTCATGCTCATCCATCACCTGTCACACTCGCGACCGGAGGTCACAGGGCGCCAACGGGCGCCTTTCATCCGTCCGGGGGTCACATTGTTGCTGGGCCCAAAAATGGACCCAAACAATAATGGCCCAGGATGGGGCGAACGAGCGAACGATATGGATGTCCTACACCGGCCACTGATCCTCGACGGAAGATGAGTCGCCGCACGGCGATGCGGCCCCCTTGGTCCATTGTTTTCTTTCCCCTTTTGTGTGCGTGTTGTGTCAAATTGTTATTTAAATATGCTCCGTTTGGTGGATACCGCACACTCCGGCTTGTGCGCGGCGCAAAGAACAGTTATGCGTTGCCTGCGACCTCCTTCGTGCTCCTTCACGGATTCCTAACGGTGGTCGGTCCCCGGAGTGCCGGACACGTCGGGCTGATATCTAAATTTATAACCACCGCAGCCGCAACCGCATCGGCGCGTGTCAAAAGTGTCCGGCCGGCCGCGGGCCGCAGGCCCGACCCGCGCATAATCTTCATCAGAATCCCGCCCCACCCCGCGCGTGCCTTCCATCAACACTGGTGGCCACCCACAGTGCGAATTGCGATCCACCCACCCTTTTGCAGACGGACCAAACGGGCCACCCCACGATGCACCGTTCCGTTATGATCGTTATGCTGCCCGAGTGGGTGGCTGGCCCCAGCGTCCGAGAGAGAGAGAGAGAGAGAGAATAGCATTTAGTTGAAAACGGTCAGCGGTTCCCGCCGGAAGCCATCCGCCGATTGTGACGTTTCCGCGAGGGTTTGAGGTGCAATTTTCTCGGAGGTTGTGGGCCGAGACCACGACCAAGAACCACACGGGCGTTGTTGTGTGGGATGGCAGCCCGGCACAGGATCGATTGTGGTGGCCGATTGTGTTGCGGGGCGGTTTTATGCGAATGCACATAAAGTAGCGAAAAGGTCGGATAAAAGGGTTACATTAGGTTGGGAAAAAAGAAATCATTTACACCGTTTTGTAGTGTAATTTGTCGCCATTAGAATGGTTCATTGTTGGTCCTTTTTGGTGAAAAACTCTGGTAATTGACTTTTAAAGTCTTCTCTAAAGCTTAATTTCTTATTCCGGAAGGAAGGAAGTTTTGCAATGCGACAAAAAGGTGATAACTGGCCTTGTGCCAGGTCTGGACTATATGGAGGTGCATTAAATTTTCCCAACCAAGTTCCCGAGGGAACACAGCACCTCTTTTGTTGGACAATTATGGCCGTTTCTGGTCAATCGCTAGCTTCAAACGGTCCACTTCCAGGGATCTGAGTTTAGTGTTTGGCTATACGGAAGTAACTCTTAGTAAATTATCCCTTTCAAGTCCCACCAAATACACAGCAGAATCTTTCCGGCCGTTTTGAGCCACTTCGCAAAGCGTCGACTTATTTATCATCCCCAGTCAGCATCCGTTTAAGAAATGGGTCGGTTTCATTGCGTTTTCCCAGGGCTTTGCATATGGAAATTTGATCCATAATGTGTTTTTGGTTTAATTAGTTGGGTGCATCGATCACTACAGCGATCTATCGCGAAATAGATGGCTTTCGTTCAGATTCCCCAGCCTGATATATTCACTCCTAAACGCCTTAAAATGTCTGTCTATTCTAGCCCATTACCACATTTAATGTAATTTTAATAGTCCTAATGAATCGCTCGAAACTTCTACTAAGACTGGGCCCCGGCTCAACGATGCCGATCGAAGGATAGGAATGTAAAATTTATTTAACACCCACGAATCGGTTCCTAACTGCCACCCCGGCTTCCCGACGCAATCCGATTCGCTTCGGACACGGATCCACTACTCTCGGTACTTAATCACGGAAACACCTTCGTTCGTCCGCATCGAATTGGCCGGTGGTTCTGGGCTTTCCGCGCGGTGTTCTGGCCACTTTCGGTATCGATTGCCGCGCCCGCGCGGACCGATGAATAAATTATCGTCCACCGGCGAAGGGTGGGATCAACAAAAAAATCCCATTGATTTATGCTCCGGCGGCCCGAACATAACCGGCTGCCTCCGAGAGCGAATGCTTGCCCGTCGTAGGGAATCCTTTTTAGTGTGGACGCGTAGATAATCGTGCGCGACGCGACGCGACACTTATCCTAACGCGCAGCCACGCTGGTATGTGTGTGTGTCTATGTGCGGGATTTGATATCCCTTTGAGATGTGGAAAGCGATCAAGACGGTCGGTGAAGCGATTCCGAAGCTCCGGATTTTGTCTCCGATACTTCAATCGTTTTCGATACGGTTTTCCCTTCCCGGGTCGGGGCTCCGCAGGTTACCCTTCCGCCTGGGACCACGGGCGAAGGGCGATGGAATAGCTTTTAATCCAATAAATTAGAAACCTTTCCCCGTGGTCGTGGACTGTGGAACGTCGGGTGCCAGGACGGCGGAATAATCTACGAGGGAGGATCAACACAAAGATAGGGAGAGGCAGAGAGAGCGAGAGAAATGGGAAAGAAAGTGAACGAAGCGAAAACAAAAGAAAGGCGAAGAAAAAAGATCAAGGATCACCGAAGGAAGCGGAATCTTCTCCGCGGCTAGACAATGCGCGACACGCATATGGCTTAACACTCCGCTAATAAAGTTTAACTTTTAAAATCACATTATTCATTTTCCACACCGCGCGCCCGCCGAAGGCCACCCCTCGGCGGACGGCCACCGTTCCCGGCGTGGCACAAATATCCGGGCGACAAAAAAGTCAGCGGGGCGTTGGGTAGCCCACTTTTTGCCACCAGATCCGGCCGGCTGTGTTTCTGAATGTGAATCGTTTCGCCAGCTTGCGGACGGTTCGTCCTTCGCCGGCGCGGCTCGACTTCTCGTGACGAAAGTGTCACACTCACGAGATTCGATCACCACACGGGTGGGCACAATCTTGGCGATGCGGCTTTGAATAATTGATTTACGATAAAGGTTGCTAAGCTTGGCCGAATGTTTTCGGTGATTGTGTGGCCCGTTTATGTGATTATGCGGGCCGGAGCCGTTCCGCGGTCGATAACAGCTGGGAATCGCTTAATATTTGGAACTGGCTTTTCGACACACACACACACAGTCAGCCATATTGCTCGGCTCACTCAGCATGGTACTGTGGCAAAAACTATCGGGAATTCGCTCGAATAGGCTATGGTATTACCTTTAAAATAATCCCAATTTTATGCAATGTCCACATTTGTTCCAATTTTTGAAACGTTTCGAAAGGTTCTCTTTTTGGAATAGCCTTCAACACATTCTTCGATACGTCTCCTATCTCAACAATGGACTCTAAAAGGTTACTGTAATTTTTTTGGCCACAGTAGTAAATGCAATGCCCACGTTGTCGTGATCTGACACTAGCACTCGATCCGAAGAATACACTCAGACTACTCGTACATGTGACTACAATAGTGTACAAAGTGACAACAACTCACAAAGCACGTTCTCAACAAAGGACGTGAATGTCGCGCTTCCCACGACGACCGGGACAGCGAATAGAATCCCTCTGTGCCACGGTGGCTCAGCCGGATAATGGAGCTTAGAAGCATCCTCGATCGGAATCGAATCGGGAGTTCGAGATTCGAGATGTTCCGGCTACTGTGACCGCGCCGTGACCGGAGCCCGGGCCGAGGAAATATTTTAATTCGATTAATTCGGAGTTCGGTGAAAAAAGAGGTGACATAAATTAGAAATTGGACACAACGCTGGCAGCTTTCGGGCTCTATTCTTCGGCATCCGCCCCTGGTGTTCGGTGTGGTGTTTCTGCACCAAATTGTTTCCACCTTCCACCTGGAACCCGCGTCGCCATCCGCCATCCGCTTTTGGAATTTAAATTAAATCGATATCGATCGCCCGCCCGCCCGGTGCTTATTGCTGCACATTAGAATCACAAAGGACTCTGCAGTGAAACGGGCTAATCTCTTTTCTCGAATTGTTGTTTCCGAAACCCACTGCGTGGTGGTTTTATTGGCCCCGTTTGTGGTGACGAGAAACGGGGTCGGATGCTGACAAAAAGCGCGGAGATGCCTTTTGTCAACATCGGCACATTCGAGAGTTTGCTTTTGACGGAACGGCTCACGAAGCTCCTTAAAGAAAGAGGTAATTTCTGTTAACGACGGCTACTTCTTACCGAGAGAGCGAGAGAGAGCCGTACAATGTACGACCCAATAAGCCATTGATAGCGGCCCGTTGCGGGGAAAAATTAGCATTTCAAACAAATTGACCACCCCAAAAAGGGGGATGCGTGGCGCGAGACGAGCAAATTGCTCGTCGCGCCGTTCCCGGTTCAAAGCGAACATTTTCATCGTTTTCATGCAAAGTGAAATTGTGATCACGAACCGCTTCGGGATGGCGCGCGCACCATGCACACCGATCGATCTTGGACGTCCCGCCGTCCACGCAAGCAAAATACGCGAGCGCAGTGCGATCAGTCCGAAAATGGGAAGGATTCACCCCTTCGCCGACTGCAACAAGTTGATAGCAAAACGGGTGGCTTTCACGCCGGAATGCCGACTGCAGCATGCGTGCCATTTGCATAAATAGCCTTTCGGCGGGAGAAATTGGCGAGGATCATCAGTCCGCGACCGATCACCGACTGCCGACCGATGATCGATGAGTTGTGAGAAAGTTTTCCACTCACGAAGCAGGGCCAACGGCAACTTATTAGCTTCGATCGAGAAGTGGATCGCGTTCTTCGCGTTTACTGTGTCGCAACCCAACCCAAAATATTCGTAATTTGAATATCAAAAGGGAAGTATCGTCGCCGCTAATCAGAGCAAGGTACCGTTGGGAAGCCGTGCATCGTTAAAGCATATTTAACACTCTCCGTTGAATGTTGTGGCCTACAACGTCTCTACTTCTTTGTGTGAATTAGAGGAGCCCGCAGTCGGGAGCATTGACAGACAGACAATCGACCGATCAGAGCGGAGCGTGAGACAGGCGTGAGACATTTGTTCCAATTAAGACGATGGGTGTGTGTGTGTTTTTTCTCCCTTACTTGTTGTTGCTGTCCGACCGAATCAAGATAGCGAGACAGGATAGCCGAGCGGAACAATCCCTAGCGGCCCGATCCGAATAGTTCCGCGATGAAATATGCCAGATTATGCTGCCTTGCCAAGGCTCTGCTGCTACCGGGCACTGCTCGGTGAGTGTCCCAGAAATCGCTACAGAGATTAATTTTTAAATCACGATAAATGAGATCAAACCTCCTTTCAGGGGGGCTGCCTGGCTGAAGATGCTTTCCCCTGTCGGTTGCCTTGCAGGGGTCGAATTTTTGCTTCACCTATTTGTTTTTTGTTTGGAAAAAAATTAAGAAACAAAATGACGACTTGCTCTCTCTCGCTCTCTCTTTTCTGCTCGTCGTTCTTTAGGCTCGTCTCTATCGTCAACCGATCCTTATCAAGCGCGTTTGATCGAGGAGATCGTAGAGCCGGCCCAGTCTAGCTCCCCACTGATTTTTGTCATTTCCACTTTTCGGTCCCCGAGGACGGGGCTCTCTCTCGCTTTGCTACCGTTCTTGCACAGCCGCACCCGAGCTTGAAAATGGCAGACATGGATTCCTCCAGCAGGAGTCCAAATAGTTTTCGGCCGGTGATGTCGGTGATCTAATTCCCTGCTGCCATTGTACTCCATTAGTCTTAGGCTCCGCCGCCAGCTCGAAAGGATGTTTCGATTTCGATTTTTTATCCCTCGCCTACACCGCACCTGCTCTAGCCGAGGACTGGATGACAATAGAGAGAAGGAGAGCGAGAGAGAGAACCAAACTAAAGGGGAAAAGAATCATGATGAAGTAGTTCCCGCGTGTAGTGCACCACCGCCGATAATCCTTCCATTGCTCGGACGGAATTCCAACGAATGACAGGAGGCACCGCTTCGGGAACTGGGACTTAAATTGTCCGCGCAACCTCTCGGTCTTTGCCTAGGGGCTTACGGGTCGCTGCCGCTGCCGCGTTCCTGGAACGGACAACCCGTGGCAGCAACGCCAACGCCGCCATGAAACTGGTGGCTGAGGCTACTGTGGATTATAGAGAGCCGCAGGGCGCTTGATCGTCGGCCTGGGATCCGGAGCGGATCGAGATCTTGGTTTCCAGATCTAATCCGAGCTGACGTGCGTTCCGTTGGTGAACCCTTTCGCGGCTCGATAAATCGAGCGAGTGAACCTTCGTTCGGTGTAACGTTCCCTGGGACCGATCGCCAAAAACGGGTGTCTACAGTCTTCGTCCAATAATTCAATTCTGTCCCCCAGGACATGGACCCGCAGAAGAAAAAAACACACACACACAACCCCGCCCGGGGTAGTACTCCGGGCCGGCCGGCTCTGCCGGCTCATTATTATTTATTATTTCCGAATTGTTATGATTAACGGAAGCGATGCCACACCGAACGGTAAACGTTTGCGCTTCGCGCCCCTTCGAGTGGCGCACTTTTGCTTCCTGCCTGTTCTCGTCGCGTCCCTGCTTTGCATCGCAAACGGTTTCCAGGGGCCCAGTGCCACAGGATCCTGCGCGCGCAGTGAAAAGAAACACACACATAATTTATGGCCACCGGGAGGCCACCGGGAGTTTTCTGGCGCAGTGCGCAATCGTTCGCTTCCATTTCTTCCCTTTCCGAACGGCAAGGAGCGCGTTTGGAAGCGTTTGGAAACTATCACCACCGCACAAGGATCGTCGTCGTCGTCGCAAAGGATCGCTTTCAAATCCCAGATTAATTTCCTTTCATTGCGCCGTCGCTCGGTTCGGTGCTTGGTGCCCTTCCCGGTGGGCACAGGCACAATTAATCCGCTGCACCGCGCTCGAAAGTCATGAGAACCGAACCCGGTACCGGAGCGGCTCTTTTTCATCGAATAGTTAAATGCTGGTGCTGGCTGCTGACGTGGGCCGTCGTGTGCCTTTTTCGATCAAACATTACACGAACTGTCAAAACACGCTCGGCTTCGTTATCCTTCGGGGGCCTTCGTTGTCAGCCTGCCGGCGTTCAGTTCGTTAGCGATTGTTTGATCGAACGTGTACAGACCGAAAACATCATCATCACTCCCCGAGCCCCAGCTAATTGATGCGCATGCCGAGTTTGTGCCAAAAGCTTGCGAGCAAATGGCTGCTCAATTGTGGCGCCGTCTGCCACCAGGCGGCTGATGGATGGATGGTTTACGACCCACTTCCTGGTCCTTCCGAATCCCCGGCCGGTGACGGTGGCGACAATTTTCGAGTGAAATGAGCCCGCCAAAAACCGAAAACGACGACGACGACCATTACTCGGGGCCCCGAGGGCCACTATGGGCCCTCATAAACAGCCCATTACACGTCCCGGCAGCCCAAGCGTTCCGTTCTAATATTCGCCCTGGCGCTCAGACGCAGCTAATTAATGCTTCACCTCTCTCGACTGACGTAAGCGGTCTCAGTTTCAAGGGCCGCCTTCAAAGGGCGTCGTGGTTTTGCTTTTGTCTTTGCTTCCGCTTCTAACGCTGGACGCGCTGCCATACATTCTGATGATGTTTTAAAAACAAGCAATTATGGCCACAAAAGACGTCGCGACGTCTCTCGTCGTCCTCTCTCGGGTTCCGTGCCCATAAAAACCCTTTCGATATGCGGGACCCGGCCAGCGACGCAGCTATAACTTTCTTTGAAACAGTTCAATCCGACGCTGCTGACGACCACCTGACGTTGTTGTAAACTTTTTTACAATCACACCGACCCGCTGTGTCCGCTCCCTCAGCTTTTTATGATTAAAACGAAACGAAACGGCGGGAAAAACAGAAACCCCTGCCCGCCGCCGCCGCCGCCCGAGGATCATAATCGAACCGAACAAATCGAATTTCTCGCGCTCCACCACCCGACCGGGAGTGGTTAAATACCGTAAAGTTTACACCACACCGCACCGCACGCCAAGCTTTCCCGGTCTCCGGTCGATCGATCGGTTGGGGCCATAAAAATATTTACGATCGCTCCAAATATCACGCATCCAGCCGTCCCCTTTTTTTTGGGGGGTGTCAATAAAAAGGAAACACAAAGTCGACGGACGAACAATCCGAACGGGGATGAAATAGATAGAGAAAAAGCAACGCATGGAAATATGGAAGGACCCCCGCACCCACCCGAGGTCGCGACGGCCGCGCATTTAATTTCATTCAACCAACGATCGGTTCTGGTTTTTTTTGTTATTGTTTTTTTTACGATCAATCAGACCGGGTGGGACCCAGGGGCGGTGGGGTAGACCGAGCGAGACAGCGGGTGCCGTATTTATTATGAATTTATGTAGATTGCTGCCTCTGCCGAATTCTGATTCCGTCTGCCACTACGCCCGCCGCTGATGCTACCTTTCGGTCTCATTTCGGGAGTTTTTTTTAATTGGTACGCCGAGATTGATCTCGTTTCGGGATGTGTCACTACGAATGCACGCGATCACGGTGCAACGGGCGTTACAACACTGGCCCGCCACGGTACCGGACGCACTGGACGCATAAATTCATAAACCCATAAATGTTTACTATCGTCGCCCAGGTGACCGGGGCTTTCACCCGGCCACGGGCCCCGCGGGCAATGTGTATTAAATATTGTAACGACATCAATAAAAGGAGAGTTCGATGGTCGGCCACATGTGCTAAGCGCTCGTAACCGATCGGGCGCAAAATCGGGGTTGCCGCAAGTACGACATGTTAACACCGGCCGGCCACTCACGCACGATATTGACAACTCAGTTCATTCATTAAAGTGGTCCGAGAGAGGTCCTGGCGTGCGTAACAGCGCAGCGTTCTGGCGGGCGAGCAAATGAATATTTCGACATGATAATATCGGACAATTTATGACACTTTCAGCCGACTCTAATGAAACTTCCTTTTCTCTCTCTCCCTCTCTCTCTGCGCACTGCGCACTTGCGCGTTTTAATTATCGTCGCCGTTCATCATACTCCAGCAGCAATCCGAGCGCAAAGCTGAACGGCCAAACCACGCCCCTCGACGTGTCGGGCCTATCGCACACGGACATCCAGGGACTGCTGCTCGGTGCCCACCCATCGGCGCAAGCGATCAGCGTCAAGCGCGAACCCGAAGACCTGCGCAAGGAGCCGAAAAATCCCCGAAGCCAAAAGGTAGGCAATGGCTGCTTGTCGTCGCGAGTGCGACTTGCGACTTATTTTGAACCGCTTGCGCGTATGCGTACACCGCGTGTTTTCTGCGCGAATGCGTCACTCAGTCAGTCTAATCAATCCGTCCTCGGCACGGTGAGTTCCTCGCGGTGGGGGCTCACCGGGAGGGAGCTGGTGTCGTCTCGTTCTGGCTGGATCGAACGATCGAAGCGAAAGCGGCTGCGCGATCGGCTTCGGGCGCCTTCGGGTAGTTTGAGTGCCCGACGGCGCACCGCGCGGTGCTCGAATCGGCCGTAGATTCGAGCAGCGGAGCGACACGACTGATTTGAATTGCGATACTTTGCATAGATGGTCCTAATATGGACGAAGATGTTCTGATAATATTCAAGCATGCGATGAAGATCCGGAAAAAGAGAGGAAATTATGTAAAATGCTACCAACTGTTGATCATGATCCTCTTAACACCGCATTCACCGTGGCCGAAACAATGAAAGGAAGCCGCGTGATAAACTTCGCGCAAACAATCGCGCGCCACCGAGTGACGCCACACCAGCGACCAAGAAAGAAACAAAAAAAAGAGGGACCCCAAAACCGGGTGGACTTTCAATTTTTCCGATAATTTAATTTAGCTTGACAGCTGACAAAAGCAGTCGCTCTGCTGTGGCCGAGCGTGTGCTCCGGTTTTGTTTTTTTTTTCTGTCCGTCCACCCTCTTACCTTTTTTGGGCATCGTGAGCGGTGAGCGGCGCCACCACCGAAGGATCCTTTCGAAACTACAATCCACCCCACCGAGGGAACGGGAGCTTTGTGCCGTGTACGCCATCAATCTGTGCGCTAGTTCCGCGTTGTTCCACG
Organism: Anopheles cruzii; assembly: GCF_943734635.1. Classification (NCBI taxonomy): domain Eukaryota; kingdom Metazoa; phylum Arthropoda; class Insecta; order Diptera; family Culicidae; genus Anopheles; species Anopheles cruzii. The sequence goes on along the minus strand of NC_069144.1, from coordinate 39,923,042 downwards.
AAACCACCGCATTCGTGTATCCTTTTCCACCCGCCTCCCGAGGGGGGGCGGCACTTTCCTTTCGCGGCGGTGGCCGCAGAAAAAAATGGCAACCTATCGAAACAGGTTGCAACTCCGCAACACGTCTGTGGTGTCCTGTGAAATGTGAAACAATCGAATTCGGGTCGATCTGGTTGCGCCTCTTACGAAACCGTCCCCGATTCCTTTCTATTTCACTAACGTAACGCGCGCCGCAGTGTCGTTCTCACTCTCGCCCGGACGACAGGAGCCGCCCGTCCCCGGGATCCTTTCGAATCGAAAGTGTGGACAAATTGTCGGCCAACCGATTACAGAAGCCAACACACGCCGGTGACTCCGGCCACCCCTTTCCGATGCAGCGCGGCGCTTGCCACTTAGCCCACTCTCCGAAGGACTCTCGATCGGTCGGTGCGTTATGGTGTTGCTTTTGCGAATGCTATTTTTCCCCCATGCGGCCGACTGCGAAATGCATCCTTTCGCACGCCCCGGAGCCCGACCCGATTCGATCGGACCCTCGTGCGTTTTTTTTTGCCAACCCGCACGGGGTCGATAAATTACCGGGTTCGGATGTCAAAACAAATCTGCCATTCGGCAGATTATGCTGCACATAGAACTTTGGGTTGTGGATTGTGCAATAATTGATGGTGCATCCTGTTGACTCCGCCGGCGCGTGCTACCGTCGTCGTGTGGTTCTTTGTTGTGCGACACACAAACCCCGTGTATGCGAGCGAAGGTCACAAGGTCCCGGGGCGGAACAATGTCACCGTTCCAGTGTTTCCGGGAAGCTCGGGCATCGATGACCTTCGCAGCGAGAGCATAAAACTTGCGTGCGCCGCGCACTTAAAATGGTGCGCTCTATGCGTTAACGTCTAAATCAGAGAGTGCTTCCGCCCCGGACCGTTTATGTGTCTCCAGCGATGCGGTCGTAACGCCGGCGTCGCCACATTAAACGCCGAGAAGTTGCCACACACATTTTGGTATGACCCCTGAGGGCCTGAGGTGGGTTTTTCTGGGACGTTCCGCGGTTCCGCCGCCGACTTTCCGGGAACGTGGATCTAATTCGTCCGCGGTTAGAGACGGTCAAATGGCCCATTGAAATGGTTTCTAAATGGTTCGTCCGCCGTCGCCAAAAGATGCCTTCTGCGAAGCGACGTGTAACGTGTCGCGTCCGGTAAAAAGTGTCCCGAGATGCTCAATCCCTCGTTAAAGGCGATCTTTCGCACCGACCGGAGGACATTTCGATGGCCAAAGGATACAGCCAAAGGATTCGGCTTCGGGACGACTCGAGCAACGAGTCTTCGTTTTCGGCCTCGGATCTTGGAAAAGGGACAGGAGACCGGAGAGGGTCTGGTGGTTGTAAATCGAGGATGTGCTCTACGGCGGCGCCCGGCGACCAGCGACGGGACGATCGTAGGAGCGAAAGAGAGCGAGGATCTTAAGCTCCCGACGCAGCGCACTTATGCTTGCGCATTGCGCACTCCTGCGGCCGCTGCGTACACACGCACTGTACTTGCCCGCATCTACCCCTCTCGTTCACTCAATGTCTCTCTCTTTCGCTCGCTCGATCTTGGCCGTTCATTGTGTGTCGCGCGTCTTCGGCGTGCCACACCGCCGTTATCTTCGGCTCTCTTCCCTTTCCTCGTCCCTCGCTACCTCGCTCTCTCTCTCTCACTACTGGCCCTCGGGAATGTCTCTCTCTGTTCCTTACGCTCCCGACCTGGCACTGCGTTTCATTCACTCCGAAGCCGAACTGGCCACATCGCTTCGTCGCTCCTTACACACCGCATCTTCCCGGTGTGTGTGTTTCTCCCCGCGCCGTCTGCCCCTCGCACCGGTAGAAGACGGCGACGATGACGACGACGCGCCGGACTTCATCGTACTTTGATTACGATGGGCTCCGGGGGTTGATTTAGTCTGTCATAAGACGTTGATGAATCGAGATCGTGCGTGTGTGTACCGACCACCCCGTCGCGAGGATCGGCCTCGTTCGTGTCCAGTGACTCGCGTGTGCCCGAATCGAGAGACCCGCACAACAAGTGGTCGTCCTTGTGAGCCGTGACTGTGTTATCTCCGTCACGCAGCGTGTGGTGTGAAGGCTACGCAAGGCTACGCACGGTCTCCGTGGTGACTTCCGTGGTGTCCGAAATTCGGTGCTCCAGTGCCCGTGTCCTCGAAAAGTTCAAAGTGTTCTGAGTGAGCGAACGAGAGCGAGTGAGCGAAAACACGAGCCAAGGAGTAATTGTTTAGAGTGTCGATCTGTGTTTAGATCCCCCACAAATTTATCCTTATTAATCCTCTCTCGTTGTTGATCACGGTTTAGTCTGTTGGTGAGTTGTTTTCCGTGTTCGTCCGGCTTCCCCCCAATGTTCGCCGGTCCACCGTCCGCGTCGGAGAATACGATTCGATGAGGCGATTTGAGCCGATGTTGGGCTAAATTGGCGGATTATGCAAAGCGCTCGAGCCGCTCGAGCCGCCGCCGATTGCTTTATTGCTGCCAGTGTTCGACGATCGAGTGGAATAAGGATAATGATGCCGGTGATGGTGATGATGATCGTGATGATGATGATGGTGATGCTCTTGAGGATGATACGCGGCGATGGGCCACTCCATGTTTCTCGAGTGTCCTCGAGACCGGCGCTTGATAAGTGAATGAACGTGCAGCGATGCTGTTCGGAATGTTTGATACGAAGTCGCACGGTGCGACTTCCGCGGCCCAAAAAGTAAAAGGACCCCGCGAGAGCTTGTGTGTGCGTGCGTGTGCGCGGTCCGTGGGTAATTTATTTTAAATATGACAGTTTAAAGGCCCCGAAACAAAAAACGTGGCGTTCATCGAAGCACGCCCGCCGGCCGGCCCGGGTGGACGATAATTTACTCTTTTGCGGTGCGCGCGGCCACCAAAAACTGCGCTACGTGACGTCCTTTCGCGTGTGCTGCGTGTCCTGGCCGGTGCCGAGTTGCAACCACACCACAGCACACGTCCCGGTTTAATTGTCCCTTAATGTGTCCCACGTTCGATGTCGCGTGTGAATGCGGCGCTGGGTCGATCGATCCGCTTTTGGGCCGCCGCTGCCGCCGCCGATCGGTCGGCAGTCTGTTTTGCCAACAGACGCCGCGTGCGTGCGTGATTGCGTGTCGCAACTCCGGGCTCGGTTAATGACGCGAAACTGGAACGGATTGTTTTAAGCGGGCGTTTTATTGTTCATAATTTGTGGCACAGTGGGCATGAGACCTAGGTCCTCGCGGTGAATCGCGCAAACCTCATTAGGGCGATCCGCGACGGAGCGACGGCGTGTCATTAGGCAGAATAATAGCTCCAATTGCATTTCCGGTTCCGATAGAACGCAGCATGGTGTGGGGTGTTATCAGTCCCCGGTGCGCGAACCGTGCCGCAAGTGGAACGGATACACTGCACGGTTCGCGGAACAGACACACGGCGGCCGGGTTTTGTTCCGTACCGATAACCCCCGGGAGCCTTTTTTTGCCGGGCCGAGCCGAGCGAGAACGTGTCACCCGGCAGCGTCAGTCGTCCGTAACCAATGGCACTTTATCGCGAGAGGCATTATCGGGCAGCATAAATTAGCTGACGGCCAACCCCGCGGGATAGTGTTTGTTTTGAGGAGGCTCTCCCGCGCTTCGCTTGGCGCGCGTATTAATTTTTGAGTGTTTTCGCGCTGCTTCTTCTTGCGCTTTGTGCCCGATTCTTACCGCTGCGGTGGGAACCGACGGGAACCGTGCGATCGTGCGATGTGTGCGATATCGGTCCGAGCGGTGGTTGGTGTTAATTTATACGGAAAACCATTTCTTTCCCTGTCTGTCTCTCTCTGTCGACGGAACCCAACCAATCCGCGCACGACGCTTTCCCGGCTCTATTAGTGGATTTATCATTAATTAGCGAGCGAAAAATGAGGCAATGTTTGCACAGTGGAGACAAAATTTAGTCACAAACACACGATCGATGCAGGGGATTTCTATTTTTGCCCTCCGCGCGCGCTAATGCACGGACGATCGGGCGATCGGGCGAAGCGTTAAAAACGTCACCGGCACAACAAACACTTGGCTTTTGTTTGGTGTTTCTGGCCGTTGACTTCACGCAGGGGGCCCTTCGATTGGGCAATTGGGTTGCCTGGGCACGGAAATCTAATTTACGAGGAAAGTTGATGAAAGCGGCCACGGCGCCGCTTGTTGCGTGGCCGGCCCAATCCGGGTGCGGATTCCCCGGGCTCGGGCTCCGGGTGGTGATGAAAATTTTTAAGATAAATTTCCTCCCGACGGTGGCCCCGTGTGTGTGTGTGTGTGTGGGTAACCTTGCGGCTAGGTCGCGGCGGTCCCCAGGATCCGTGCGGAGGGGTCCGGCGGAATGAGGCGCGCTAGAAAATTATGCAGATTCGATCTGCAACAACGGGGCCCACAACAACGGAGCTGTGGAGCTCTAATCGAGCGGGCCGGCATAAATATTCATAATGCGTAGCCTAGCGTGCCCTAATGTCCGCCACCAGCACCACCAGCACCGTGGCGCATCGGATTCCGATCGTCTCGGCTAATCCGAAACCGACAGAAATCTCAGCCTTTACGTCTGGGAAATCTGATTAAAAATTAAATGAGCTACCAATTCCGTCGCGCGGGCCGCGGCTACGGGGACCCCCCCCCATTATGGCCAGCCCATCGCACCACTACTATCGCGCATCATCACCCTCATCATCCGCGCCATCATCGGCGGCATCATCAGCATCACCATCATCATCATCTGAACCGTCGCGAGTTGGGGGCCCCCAAAAGGCTCTCTTCGGGTTCGTCGCTTGCGAGTCTTTCGTTTAGTGGGGCAATGCGAGATGGCGATAAATAAAATCCAAATTTATTGAGCATAATTAAGAATCGAAGGTAATAATTTCGAGACCAATAGGCAGGGCTAGTGGGCAGGGCAGGGGAACGGAACGCCGTCCAAACCCTCCCCTCGGACGCAGCAGGTGATCGCGAGGGCACACCGATCGTGGTCGGGTGGTTAATTAATTCTTTTCCGAAAATTATTAGAGCTCCGCTTCGAAGCCGTCCGTCCGCCTGTGTGTGTGTGTGGCGGCCCATTTCGGGACTGCCGGGAGGATCCGGGCGCCCGATTTGGTCGGAGCGCAGCGCAGAATCGTACCCGGGGACGTTATCGTGACGAAATTGGAGTGCATTGCGGTGATTGAAAATGAAGTCCGCGATCCGACGATCCCATTTCGCGTCACGCCAGCGCCCCATCACCCCAAACCGCACTGAATTCATAATTAACCCGACAGCCACAAAAAACATGGCACAACCACGAGAAAGAGCTCGAAAGTTGCATCGCAGTGCCGCAGGAACATTGAACACATTATTCGAAGCAGCGCCCGTTTCCCGAGTGCCGAGGACGCCGAAATCGTCCTCACGCACGCCGAAATGGTGTCGTAAAATGGGTGCAATTAAAAAATATTAAATGTTGAAATGCACTTAACTTTAACGGCCCCGGGGGCCGCCACGGCGCGCAGCTCCGGTGCGCGCTGATTCCGCGGTCATCCTGCGCCGATGGCGCTTCGGGGGATGGCTTAATTTTGTAAAATTCACGGCTCACGCCTCACACGCAACCGCACCCAGCCCAGCCCAGCCCAACAAAGAGCGGCTCAATTTTGCCACGGGACCATAAAGTAAGCGCCCGGCCCGGCCCGACCAAAAACCCGGCAATTATTCGGTTCGTTCGGTTCGGTCGGTGGGATATTTAAGCTCGTCGCTCGCCGCTCGCTACTTCGGCAAATAATTTAAACATTAGCCTTCCATTGCCGTCGGCCCGACCATCAACGCAACCATCAACCGCTTCGGCTCATTTATTGATTCGGCCGGCTTATCACCGCAATCGTAAAATCTCAGCCCAGTCGAGATCCTTTTTTTGTTGGCCAAAGTGCGGGCCGAAAGTCAACAATGTCACATGATACATCACACCCGATCACGCCTCGTATCTCGTGCGCCGGGACTAGTGCAATAATGTTGATGTTCAACCTTTTTTTTTGTTTTGTTAAAATTATGCAACCCACGAACGCGGACATTTAGATCGCTGGCTTTAGATATCGTGTCGGAAGTCGGCCCCGGTCGATCCTTGACGCTTTATGGCTCTTTCTCCTCGCTGCGATGCGGTGCGCTCCCTTCACTTTCGAAAAAGGCTGGTCCCATCTCGCCCTGCACTTCCGCCTCACGCAACCCGGGCCGGGCGTTGCGAAATATCCTTGCCCGGCCAGAGTCCGGGTCCGTTATTTAATTAACCACACACTCTCCGGCGGATTATCCGAAGCCGGGGCCGCCGAATCACGGGCCTTTTGTTTGTTTCTGGCCCGCAGTCACCGTGCAACGCCCGTCACGCCCCACAAAAAGCAACATAAAACAAGTAATAATAACAAGATGTCAACAAACTAAAGCACCCGGGCCCGCGGGTACAATCTCCGGGATCGCGGCGCGCGCGGGCCCGTTCGCGTTTATGGCGCACCCATAAATTAACGACAAACGGCCAATTCACTGACAGGCGCGTATCAATCGCCGTTTGCGCTAATGTGATCCATTTTTTGCTGGCTTGCTGGCCGGGGTTTGTTTGGGGTGGTTCGCCTGTTGGCCGAGGTTGATGGTTTTTTTTTGGACGGTACCCCGGTTGTCCTTCCTCATCCTAGTTCGCTCCGTTCGCTTATTAATCGTCATCCCTTTTTGGAGGATTTTTGGTCAAAGTGTTGTTGCTGCTACGGACTCGACGCGATCCGAGTCAGAGACATTCCACCAGCAGCACCGCGGCAGTGGCCGAGAACCTGTTTCGGCCCGCTTCGGCACGGTGTGTGTCAGGACGATTGAGTATCGCCATCGGGGCATGCGTAACGGTAGCCGATTTCGGCTGTAATAAGTTTCGGTTGTTAGCTTTCTGTCTACGATCAACGCCCAAAGGCCCAAGGCTGGCTGACGTTGCTGACAGGAGCAAAGCCTACTTCGAGCGAATGGGCCATGGTCGGAGGGACCTTATGAAGATTTCTATCGATTCGAATCGCAACGGTGAGATCGCAGCCGTCGTTTCTGTTTCAATTCGATTGCCCCAAACAAACACACACCGGTCAAGGGTTTGGGACCCTCCAACAGATCAATCATCCGCGGGCCGAGCATATCCCGTCGGATCCCAAGGATGGCCAGAAAATCAGAAAGCCACGCAGCGATCATCAGCGAAACGGAAATTGATTTTTGACAGTTGTCATTTTGATTAGAATCGGGCCGGGTCTGTGGGTTTTTTTCGTTTCTGGCCGCCGCTTGGGCTTTTCCCAGTCCCCGTGCTAAGTGCTGCATCATTTGGGTGTGGGTTCTCCGGGCTCACGGCGATAAGGGACTTTCGCTCTCTCTCTCTCTCTATCTCTGTCTCTGTGGCATTCGAAGAAACCCGAGATGCGCGAGAGCCTCCAATCGGCGGCCAATGTGATGAATCGTCGGACCGCACCGAACCGCACTCCGGAATGATGTTGGTCCTCGCCGGGGTCATGTCGCCCGGACCGCAATCACCGAAAACATGACTTTCAATCACCCGAATCGAAGTAGACCCTGAAACGGGGCGGTGTCCGCCGGAATTCGAATGCCTCGGTAATGAGGAAACAGAACGCGGCCAAGTTCTAGGCCGGGTGGACCTAGGAAATCAATTTGTGGTCGAGGCCCCCGGGGGCCAGAATATGAATGTCCGCCGCATGTGTGTGTGTGCGCGTGCGTGTTCTCGTTTATCGCGACGATCACTATCGCGTCCCCAATTTCGTCCGGACTTTCCGGCACCGATGAAATAATAATTCCAAATCCCAACGCTCAGAAACAAACAAAAAAGAGACGAACGTGTGGAGTGGATTCACTTGGCCACTGCTGCGTGCGATCGGAGTGTAGTGCGCGGCCTCCAAGACGGGAGCCGTGGCCGGCCGGCTGATCAATCATGTTTTATTTTGCGTGGCGATCGGGGCCACCTTTTTCGGGGGGGCCGCAAGGCGTTTCATAATCGCAACGCGTCGCTCCGTCCGCCATACGAAGTGCCCAGGGTGCGTGTCCGTCAGTCGACAGGGTTCGACGGTGCTAACGAGCGCCCGCGGCCGCACGGCGTAGAGCAGGATTTGTCAAATGCTGCCGGCTGAGGTGGCAGTGGCAGTGGCATTTTCATTCCGACCGTGGCTAGAAACCGAAAACTAGTATTTTCAAACTCCAACTTCACGCGACCAATCGGAATCGGGTGCTCCATTCAGTTGTGGAAGTGGACGGGATTAACACGGCTTAGTGAGTGAGTGACTCCAGTCGACTTTTAAGCTTCCTTGCTGCTTCAATACTTCACCCAAAGAATCGTTTACAATGGACAGTAACACTTGTTGAGTTTACTTTGTGGCAGTTCTGAACTATCAGCGGGATACGCAAGAACAAGGTGTCGAAGTTTCCTGAAGATTTGTAGTCAACATTCAGGGCCCAATTGTACAGGGTGCGTATTTACGACAGGGGTATTTAAATGTTCAATAACTCCGCCGCTTTTCAGTCGATTTTGGCAAATGAACAAGATTTATATAAAGTATAGAATGACATTTATTAATAATTCACTCAGAATACAATATCGTTCAAATGACCGCCTCCATTAAACACACAAAAAGCAGGCATTTTTCATTGGTTTTGGGCATTTTTATTTGTATTTGACAACATTTCGGCCATAATAACTGCAGTTTTCGCTGTGATGTTAGCTTTCAGTTCTTCAATGGTCTTCGGTTGGCTGGCATAAACCTTACTCTTCAAGTAGACCCACAGAAAGAAGTCAGAAGAAATTCGACAACAATAAGCACGCACAGTTTTCACATTTGAACGATTATTTTCAATGTAGAGCACTACAATTTAAGCGTGTTAGCATTCCCAGATATTGATTCATTACTAAAACGGCATAGACTGACGTTTCAGAATCTGGCTGATACGTCAAAATCGACTGACAAATGGTGGAGTTATCCAACATTTAAATATCCCCTGTCGTAAATACGCACCCTGTAAACGCTACAGAATTCACGACCCATCATGGATTTTCTTGCATAACCCACGTGGCGGATCGCTGATTGCTTATGCTTATGCCAAGTGTTTCTGGTGCTGGCCGGATCTTGACGATGGTCCGACACCTAGTCTTCCAGTTCCTAGTTGTTGACTTCCAATTTTGCACCCAAACCTATTGGAATTAGAGTTTAATCATAGTGGGATTTAATCATAGTGTTAAAAGAAAAGATCTAAGCCTAGATCGGTCGATTCCTTGCACCGAGCCTAGAGTCAAGCCTTCGTTCCAATCGCATCATGCTCATGCGCGTCCGCTATCGGGTCCAATTTATCGGCAACCGCCGATCGCCGCACCTAGAACCGGCCGCCGCGGGTGACAAGTGGCGTTAATTGAATTTATTTCTGCACTCGCGAAGCGAAGGACTCCACGCGAGGACGATCGCTTGCGGCACGGTCTAAGGGCCAACCCGGAATTATTGAATTATGGTGCATCGCAATGGATAAGCATCGTGGCCCGAACAACTTCATCTTCTCCCGCATCCCTCCAGTCGGAGCTTTTTTAATTAATCGATTTATGTAATCTCTTCCGCTTCGCCGCCGACACCGCCCGCTCCCATTGGCCATGGGACATTAATTTGTATTGCTCAGCCTAACTCAGTGCGCCTGAAGTCTAATTGCGTTCCGCACCTGTCGCCGGCCCGGACGACCCGGTCCCGTCGGTCGGTCGGGGCGACGGTCGAAGATTTATGTTTTTGGGCCAAAATTGAAACTTTTCCATCAACACGGCGCGCGCCGAGTGCCTGCGGGCCAGACATTTGTCGTTTAATTAAAATTCAATTAACCGTCCGCCGTCGAATCGTATTCTCCCGGCGCGCGCCCCGTTGGGTGACAACACCGACCGATCGGTTCCATCGGCCCCGTTCCTCATTCTCTGTGCCCCGTTCCGCAATCGCTAGGTCGCACCGTCCACGTCGTCGTCGTCGTCGTTGCCGTCGCCTCACGTTAGAGAACCTCCACCCAGCCCTGGAAGTCCTTCAACGGAAACCATGTATGCTGCCCCCGGCAGCACGCAGATCTACCTGCAGGTAAGCGCGGCCACCGCGCGGCCACTTGAGGCCACCTCGGCCGCCGCCGCCGCCGCGGCTTTCGGGGCCCCGGGTCTCTTTATATTACTTTTCAGAGCACCCAAAACGGTGCCGGTATTAGAGCTTGTTTCGTCTCACGGCCGCGTGACGAAGGATTTCCGAATTGTCCGGTGAGGTGGAAACCCGAGGTAACAACACACACACAAACCGCGACACACACGCGAGCGGGTGATCGAAAATGATCAACCTTTTTTGCTGCTCCGGCTGCCACTTTCGTATTTGATTTTCGAGCGCTTAATCGCGCTCGACTTTTGTGCCGCGTCAGCCGCACTGTCATCGTAATCCTGCTGCTGCCGCCCCGCGGCCTCCCCCTAACACCTGACTCTAGGCGAGGCAACGCTGCGTGTTTCACCTAAAATGTGCACCCCTCTCTCGGGGGGCCCACCCCGGGAGCAGGCCCCATCTCTGGGGCTGAAAATTAGCATATTTACATAAAACCTACCAACCCGTCCCCAACCAGCGTCCTCTTTCCCTGAACACCGATCCAAATCGGAGCGCCAGAGGTGCCCGCCACCGTCAATCTGTGGCCCGGCCAACGTCGCCCAACGGCGGGGTCCCACGGACGTTTTGACGTTTATATTTCGTTCGACTTTTGATGGGTTGACAGGTCCCGCGCTCGCCCGCGACCGTGTGTGAGGCAGCGATTATGAGAAGAAATGAGAAGCAAAAAAAAATGAAGGGACGCGCGATCGGGCCTTCGATCACTTAGCGATCGATCGAGGAACAGGTGGTCGCTCTGTTTTCTCACCCTTCCCTTGCGGCGCGCGGCCTCCTGTGCCCGCGACAGCTATTGACAAGTTTATCAAACACAAAACCAGCAAGCCAGCCAGCCGGCCAGCCAGCCAGCGGCCATTTTATGGCCCGTCAGAGGCGTGTTCGCTTTCGCTTCTCGACAATGTAGCGCGGGCCGGGGCGATTAGAAAGGTGATGAACGCCCAACGCCCCAGGATTTGGCCGCGAGACCCGCGGCACCCGGATTACCGAACACCGTCCGGTCGGTCCGGGTCCGATCGAAATTGTACTCGACTTTGTCACCGTTACTTAACCCATACTCATGCCCCGGTTTTGTCTTTGCCCACAGGGTCCTTCCCATCAGAACAGCACGGCAGCGTCGGCCAGCTCCAATGTGAACACGAACTCGCCCAGCCCCGGCTCCTACGCACAGTATGACATGTATCCGCCGAACAGACTCGGGTAAGTGGCTCCGAATCCTCGCAAAGGATCTTCAGTCCTCCTCAATTCGGCAATTCCATTTCCGTTGCAGCCCGGGTGGGTCGGCGTTCATCACCGAGCCGTACACGTACCGCGAGTACTTCGACAACCAGGGCTACGCACCGGCCCGCACCATCTACGGCACCGCGACCGACTCCGAGGGCCCGCAGCCGGCCACCACGTACGAGGGCCGCTTCACGAAGACCGGCTCGATCTACACCAAGACGATCACGTCGGCCGGCCTGACGGTGGACCTGCCGAGCCCGGACTCGGGCATCGGGGCCGACGCCATCACGCCCCGGGACCAGAACAACGTCCAGCAGTCGTTCGACTACGCGGAGCTTTGCCAAGCCCCGACCGGTCTGCTCGATCCGAACGCCGCCGGCCACATACCGGCGTCGGTGGCCAGCCTGCAGCGCAACCTGGTCGTCAACGGGAGCCAGAACAGTCCGACCACATCGCTCGGTAGCTCGTCGGCGGCGGCGGCAGCCGCGGCCGTTGCCACCGTGGCCGGTGCCGTCGTCCCGCCCCGCTCCCGCCCCTGGCACGACTTTGGACGCCAGAACGATGCTGACAAAGTTCAGATACCAAAAATGTAAGTTTCGTAAGGAAGAGGGATACTAAGTTGATCATTTTTCGATATTTAATGTATTTTTGCTCCCGAAGTTATGCAATCCGCAGGGCACCTGCGCTGATAACAATCGTGGTAACGAGTTTTTAATGGATAGTCATCGGCAAATATCGAATTTCTGATAAAAATCTTATCACCCATGGATGCAAAAATACAAAGGAACAGTAATTAGTAATTAGTAACTTTATTATCGAGTCGATATCATCTACTTGATTAAATACATGGTCAGTCGCGATGGTATGGTCAGTGTTCCTCCGTAATAAAGGAATCTATGAGCATATCAGGAAAGCTAAGTATTTTTGGGATTGTGCTACCTTCAACCGAAGGCAATTGAACTTGGTTTTGGATCACTGCTATCTATCGCCAGTATCTTCTAAACTATTCTCTCTAGAAGATTGTCTTTCGTTTGTTGCCATATCTTGCCTTAACATTTATGCCGCGCTTCCAAAGCTTCTTCTCCCAAAAACCCATCATGAGCCAATAATTTACGAACCGTAGGAGAAACGGCAGAACATTATTTCTGGCAGCCAGCGGCTATCGAGATAGTCCTAAATTTTCCTATCTGCTCTTTGCCTTCATCGAGAAAAGTATTTGCAAGCTTACGATTTGAAAATAGACGACGATAAACCACTCCTGAGGTGCTTGTTTCTTAAGATCTTACTCGAGGTACTAAACTGTATTTTTCGTGGTGTGTCGAAATGCGAAATGTGAACATTTGATCACTTTCGTATCAAAGAAGGATCTATTACCTTTCTAGCGATCCATACTATAGCAACATTATCCTTTGAAGACCGTGGAAACGATCGCTTAATGCTAGTCAATGAAAGTTGGCTTAAAACAACAATTTTGATTACTCCTGTCGCTTGTGGATTCGGATTGGCCATCTTAGTTGACTTATCTGTTTTAAGGCAATATACCTGAGCGGCTACGAAATTCTGTCAAGTCCACATAGTGTAGCGTCCCGTCCCGTTAACGAACCAAAAGGATCATTTTTCAGCCACCACCAGCCACACCAGGTTCGGCCACAATTACGCCATTGTTTAATCGGCGACCGGCTAATGCCCTCGAGTGTGCAAGATTAATTCACGATCGTTAGCTCACCGCGGGGCAAGTGCAGCAAGTGCAGATGATGCAGTGGCTCGCTGAAAGGCTCCTAATGAGGTGTGATTCGCGGCCGATGGCTTCACCCATTAGCGGAGCCATATTTCAATTACGATACTCCGACCGCTCGGGCGTCGTCTTGCGTAATAATGCCGTCGTTACTGGAAGCATCGGCCTCCCACAGGAACCAGCGGGAGCGTGTGATATGCGATCATCACAATTAGGGCGCGCACGTCCTTGCAGTTCGGGTTCGTGGGTCGCGGTTCGTGTACTTAAGCCGTTGTCTTGAGATGAAGATTTTATGCTGCTGCCTAGACCAGGCACCGTCAACGTGAGTTCAATCAAAACGCCATCAGGTGGCGAATTCGAAAAGGATGGCGGTGCACCCCGCTCCTCCCATTAACGCTAAGCCACCAGGGCAGGGGCCTTTGATGGATTAGCCTCGGAGTGCACTTATGCTGGCGCGGCTTATGCTGCGGCCCACTCGACCTTCTTTTAAGTCACTCCACATCGGCTGCTGCCTCCGATGCCTTATTATTATCGGCCACTCTGAAGGCTTCCTCGATGGCCGGCCCGTTCGCTTCCTGCCTGCCTGGTCGCTCGCTTGTTTCAGCCGCGTGCAGTGCTCGGAACTCGCAATGGACCACAAGACACACACACGGACACGGCAACAAACTGGCCGACGGTTCGTGGTACTAATTGAAATTTAATCTCTCGGGGCGCGTCAAAGATAACTGTCTCAGCGCCCGGGGGGGCACAGGGACGCCTAATCTTGTCCCGTGGCCCGTCGCCCTCTCTCTCGCTCACTCGCTTCCTTGTTGCGATGACGCCCTAAAATGGCGACGCGGGTTGCGGGCCGCATTAATTGCATTTTAATTGCATTACAATCGACGGGCCGGGCACCGCGTTTCCTAACCGGTGCAAGTGTTGCAACTAAAAAGCAAATACTTCCATCGGTCGATTTGATTTCATTTTAATGAGACTCACTACTGGAACACAGACACACACAGCGGCAGACCCACACGGTCGCAAAATTTGGCCATCCTATTCGCGGTTCGATCGCGCTCCGGCAGTCGATTTCCGGAATGTGTGGTCTACGTTTGTTCCCACGGCCACCGATGGCTGCTGCTGCAAAGGTTGCTGCTGCTGCCATTTGTTTCCTGCTTATGCGTCCCGTCCGTTTTGTCACACACACACACGCATACACACGCGGGCCAATGCGCGTCGGAACGTCGGCGCAAAAATCCAATTTGCAATGCTCGGCGCGCCGAATCGAATTCGAATTTCCATTCGTTGGCCGTCGGCAGTGGGAAAAAGCACGAGCATAAAATAAACATAACGATAATCATAATCTTTATTATAACGACGAATTTATGTATGTGCATACATGCATTTTTATGTGCACCGTGTGCACCGCGCACCGAGGCTCTGGGCAGCCGCGGACGTCGTCGTCGTCCTGTCGTTGCCGCTGTCGTCCCCTTCATTAGGACGGGGGCTCCATCATAAATGTATGAAATGTGTTGCGCTCATGCGGTCACCGGCACGGCGGGCACCGATAATTGGGCATCATAGATCAATTATTTTATGTTTCGTTCAACCCGGGACCCCAGGACTCGGGCCGTGATCCATTTTTTACGACGATTTCGGACGACGCAGCGTGGACACGCAAAACGCATCGCGCGTAAAGCGAACAAATTTCACTGCCGCTGCGCTGAAAGTTTCGTGGCCAGACTCGAGGTCACCACCACCGAGAGTGGCATCATATTACAAATCAGCCGTCAGGAGCCGCCGCAAGGAGGATGATTTATTCCGAACGCATCGATCGGTTGAATGGGAAAGCTTTCTGTGGGCAATGCGGGTTCGTAACAAAAAACGAAGCAACCCACGGAAGGCACGTTCGAACAGATTTCGATCGGAATCGGTCGGTGGCGATCCGATTCATGCCCGAGAAGATACTCTCCTTAAATAAGGAGAGAAACTTATTTTAATTTAATTATCAGCGGTTGAGCTGGCTCCACGATAGACTTGCCGTGAGCCGCCCGAGGAATTTTATGGGAAAAAAACGTTTAAATGGCCATCGATTCCAATAAAATGAGGATGTTGCAGGTGGCGTGCTACCTTCCCAGCCAGAAGAACGCTCTGTCACCGGCTCGCAACGCAGCTTTCGCCGCGTTCGATAAATAATTAAATTTAATCTACACAGGGCAGAGCCCCTCCCGATCACCGGGGAGGAGGCCCCGGAGTGAACCGATTATTATTATTATTGACAGCTGTGTGGCCGGACGACCACTAATGGGGCGGGGAAGCAGCGGCAAAAACCATAGAAATGGGGCCCTACAGGTTACAAATCAGCCGTTCGTTTGTTTGCTGGGCCACCAAATTAAAGCGCTCGCGACACGGCGTCTTCGCGAATGGAATTGAATTAAAAAAGGGTAGCGGGGAGAAGCGAAAAAAAACGTAAAAGATGGCGGGAAAGAAATCTCGCGACTTCGATTATCGATCAATTAGTCGCCGCGCGACCGTTAACCGCTCTTCGACCGACCGATCGCTCGCAATGCTTGCAATTATCTCCTTAAGCGCACATAAGCGACACGACAAAGCGGTGGCCATCAGAGCGGTGGTTGGCAGCGTAAAAAAATAGGCAGACTGTATGTAACGCCCCGGGAGGCCTGGCCAGGGCTTGGCCCCTGGCCATGGAAAAACGCGACGCGCCGCTAGAAAATCGCCGCTTCGTGTCCGACGCTCTGATTTCCACTTTTCCGCGAACCATTGCGCGCGCGAGTGAAAAACAATGGAAGGCGCAGCACAACGAAGTGCGGCAGCAAAAAATGGAAGGCATCGCCGAGCGCGCATCATCCTTTTGGATGGATGCAATGATGATGATCGGAAACGAGTCTCGCTCGCTGCGCGACCGTTCCGTGAATTGGAGCAGTCCTCCCCTCACCGGGCCGCCCCGTCTGCCCGGCCGATTATGGAATTTTCGATATAATTTCTATCCTCTGACAGCGCCGGTAGGGCCTCGCGATTGCATCTGCATCGCCCGGCTGGCCACGCGTGTCACTGCGCGTTTTCTCCTGGCCACCGTTTAGAAAATTTCTAATTGTCCCGCGTCGACGGCGCGCGGCTGCTGCTTATCTGGTGGCCGCACTTTCCCCGACCGACAAACGGGTTTCTGGCCCCAGGCCATGGGCGGCTCCGAATCGCAGGATGTGTGCAATTTAGTTGCCGAGCTGCCGACTGGCACCGGCGACGGATTGGGACACGCAGTTTTGTTGCAGATTATGGTCGATCGACGGTGTCGGCGTATTTGGCGAAAGTATTCGCCAGGCCTGGTATTGTGTCTAGGGCTAATGTTTCATCTCAATCGTTGCAGATACACCGACGTCGGCTTCAAGTACTATCTGGAGAGCCCGAGCAGCTCGAACCAGCGCCGGGAGGACGACCGGATAACGTACATCAACAAGGGACAGTTCTACGGCATCACGCTCGAGTACGTGCACGACCCGGACAAGCCGCTCAAGAACCAGACCGTGAAGGTAAGCACCCCAGCAGGGGCCACACCCTATTCCCCTTAGGGCCCCTTCGCTTGAGTACCGAACCCCGGGGGACGCACGGAAGCGAATCCGCGCAGAATTGGCCCATTGACTCGACGAGGATTAGCAAACGATTGGCGATGTACCGTTTCGTGCGTTTCTTCGATTCCGATCGGTAATCGAATTCAGGTTCCTTTGTAAGTTTCGGTCGTTGCTGCCGAAAGCCTAATCCATGGCCATTCCCGAAGGAAACCGGCTCACCGGTTCTCGCCCGGTTGGCCGATGTTTTTCGGGACCAATCCCGTTCTAAGATGCTGCACACGAATCGGTTGCTGCAGGCACAGGTGTTAACAGCCTTCACCTTGACCTTACCCTCGCGCCAGCCTGTCGGGGACCTGTCGAGGACGAACCAGTTCGTGATGGACGCTGGTCACGCGTAGTCCCAGCGTAATTGTGGGTCACCGGAGTGGATCGTTTGAGCGAAAGCCTTACACACCACGGGAGTCCTGCTTAGCATTACTTTTGTCAACGACTGTTGAGCTGTTGGCCTTTTATTGTGCGAGTACATTAGTCCGTTTGGCCGTACATTGTGATGCATTTTGAGTGGCAGCAACAAAAAAAACGGAAAAGGACACGATAAATGATCTCCGGCGCCAACGGAGTCACGTCCCGGGGGCGCCCGGTGTAAAGTGAGAACGGAGCAAAACCGAAAAAAACACAGCAACCCAGCAGCAGCAGCCTCGGGAACCCCGGGTGGATTGTGATTTTTGGATGGCGTTATAGCATAATTTATGGCACCTCAGCCGAGCCAGACGAACGAAACTTGATGCCCTTCTTCGGTTACGTTCCTGTGGCGCGAGTGTTTTTTCTTATCCTACTCCTCTGTTTCTCCTTTCCATTTCGTTTGCCCCCGTGGCCCGGGAGCTACCGGCGAACGCGGGGAAGGCTTCAATTGCTCGGAACGGTCCCGGTGTCATTTTACTGCATTTTGTTGCAGCCAAAAATTTGCATATCCCCGCCGTCGTGCGCGATCGTTCGCCAAGGATCCCGGGAGAGAGCGAGAGCAAAGGGGTGCCACTGCCCGGGGCCACCATCCTTCGGTGGCTTTCGTTACGCAACGAAGCAAAAAAATGAAGGTGAATCAGTTCGATCCTTCGGACGGAGCGCAGGGACTCGAAGATAATGAAGGCACTGGCGCTGGCGATGATGATGAGGCGAACGCAAAAGAAGATAAAGTCCTGTGTGTGACGAGCGTTGCTGATCATTATCCTTTAGCGTTACCGCCGGCGAGGTCGGTGCTTGTCGGTGCGAGCGGCGAAGGACCCTCTTCCCGAACGCGGCACGAAACGCGAAAAATGCTTAACCAACCATCACCGAGCGGCGCAGATAATGATCAATTCTCGGCAGGCAGCTCTTCTTCGTCGTCGTTCCATTGTTGATTTTTTTTCTCCCGATGTTTTCTCACTCCCGTTTGCACGGATTCGTGATGCTCTTCCGGTTCCGGTTCCCTTGCCAGCACCCTTTCTAGCAGCTCGGTTGGATGGCCCCTCCGGGCACTATCCGGCACCGCCGGGACCCGGAAACGATAGTAATTATTCATTTTTACAATAAAAATATTTAAATTTCGGCCACGCTGAAGATGACGATGACAATGATGGGCTGATTTGTTTGATTGTGTTTGGTGGATGCCGTTTTCGGGTCGGTCCCACGTCCTGGCAGCTGGTGCTGCTGCCGCTGCTGTCAGCGCCGTGTCGGGCCGTGTTTGCTTATGCTTAGCCATTCATAGGTGTGCCTGAGAGTGGATCACACACACACACGCACTCCTGTGCCCCTCTCTAAGTCTCCCGGTGTCCCGGAGGCACAGATTCAGAAGATAGACTAACGAACTCGACACCGAACACACAGAAAAAAACAAGAACAGGCGAAAGATGCTGATGCTCCTCGAAGAAGTGTTGGCCATTTTTCTACTTCGCGACAACTGCAGCGTGCAGTAGTTCCAGGACCCCGTGGGTCCGGAACGGGGCCGCCGGGGGGGGGTTGGGCTGTATCACTTAATTCACGCCACCGCCGGTGTCACCTGCTCGGCGCACCACGACGGTGCGTTTTTAATTACCGAACCAAAAGGGAACTTGCTGACCGGACTCTCGGTCCGACGTCCCCGGTCGGTCGGTCGGCTTCCGGTTTTTCCAGTTTTCCCTAATGACCAACCGAGCCACTCACTGCTGACTCATTTGTTAGCGGTTGTCGCGTTCTGGTGGGCCCAGGAGAGAGAGAGAGAGAGAGAAAGAACCAGAGCTACCTATTCCATTTAAAGGCCCAAAGAGAGTTCGACGAGGATGATGCTTCCGTGGACGTGCCTCTATCGCCGCGTGTAAGGTCGGTAGGAAAAGTTTCCGAAATCCACATCAAGATGGCAACACTAGCAAATGAAAGCTAGTGAATTAGTTATCGATCGTTTGAGTGAGTTGATGTGAGTATGAAAATGAACAAAATCGTCTGTTGAGGTGTCGTTCAATATTTACCCCTTGAAATTCGAAATTTTTTCACAAGACCCTCGCATACCCTCGATCGCTGCGAATTGTGGATCGATTTTCCTTAAACCCTCGGTCTCCTTGATTGGGCTACGATCAGACTTTCACAAAACGCCTGAACGTCATTAGTCACCGGGTCCGCAGAAAGAATTCCGGAATTCCGGCTCCCATCGAATCCCGGTCGGCCCTAATGAGGTGCTAATGGTGGGCGATCCGCACAAGAATTCCGATGGCCGCCACCAATATGTTTATGCGACACGGCCTCACGCAAATTCCAACCCCGGCGCGACGCCCGTAACGACCGTTTGATTTGATTTGTGCCGTTCCGTGCCATCCGTACGGTTCCGGCATTATTAATTGGCCACCCCGTTCGTTTACCATTTTTTTGTGTGCCACCCTCCCCATTCCGATGCCACTTGTCCTGCTCTCTCTCTCGCTCAGTTTTTCGATGGCCAATAAAGCATAAAAATATTACCGGACCTGTGTGTGGAGAAAATGGCACAAAACGCATGCCTTCGCAGGCCCCCGTTCCTTGTGGGGTTGCTTCGAATGAAAAACGGTCAGTGAAGAAAATGGCAATAGTAGAAGAAGAAGTAGCGCGAAGAAGACACCAGCCGTGCGCCGTGGTATGCTGCCCGCCGCAGAACTTCATCGAGCGACAGACGACGAACGCAGGCTCGGGCCGAGAGCGTCGATAAAACAGGCGTCACTCGGCCCCACACCCGCGGCCGGGGAAAAGGGGACACCTCAGGGTGGGGCGGGGGGGGCAAAACACAACCGACCGCCGCCGGATGGTCTAACTGTAAACCGCCGCAATCGGAAACATAGTGCAATTTTAATTAAGATTTATATCTAAAAGTGCCTTGTTTGTAACGAATCGCTATCTTTTCGCTATTAGTCAGTTTACTTAGTTAGTAATAATTATTGCCACCCGGACTCGTCGGACCCGGGACCGGAGCGCACGCCCGTCCCACTCGTGTCTCGGGTGGCCCACGTACGTTGCAAGCGCGACACGTCGTCTAAATAATTTTCCACAACCCAAGGAGCCAAGGAGCGCACGTCGGAGCGATACCTACGCACCGTCCACTGGGGCTCCTTCCGGCGGTCGTCTCAGTGTCCGGGTGTGTGTGGAATGTACGCGCAACGCTCGAATCCGACGCTGATGGCGTACGACGCGGAGACAACGCGAGTCAGTGGCGTGTAAAATTTCGGTGTACTCGATTTTCCACCCCGTTGAGGTTCGTTTCTCGTACAGGCGCCTTGGGCCGGATAGATCGTTATCTTGCCGCTGCGCGGTTCGGTTCCCCGGTTCCCAGGTCCCTCGAGAGGGACGCAGAATTAGCCGTCGTGATTAATCTGTTAAGCAAATATTTAAATTTCACCCGGTCTGAAGGCCTGTGCACCGTAACTTAATTTGTCATCCATCGCCGATCGGATGCGCCGCCGCCTCGCGAAGGGGTTCCTGCACTTCCGGCAGGCTGGCTGCACTTCCCGAGGTGCTCAATCAATCTTGCGACTGACATGTTTGCCTTCCAACTAAAGCACGGGGAACGGGTCCTTCCGTTGCGCGTGAAGGTATTTCGGGCCACGATGGAACAGGATGATGGATTCGCTCGCGCGCCGCAGCTCCGAACTAGCGGGTTCTAGGTTCGAGCCGCTCTAATCCTGCGGCTCTGGCGGCTTCCTTTTATTGTCGGAGTCGGCGTGTCGGAGAACGTTTCAATTGCCCCGTTTAATGCGTGCGTCACGAACCGCGCGAATCGAATCCGTGACGGGCCGGCCTCTACCGAGTCGGCTTCTCTTTTTCCTGTGTCAGACAATGTTGTCCATTTTTTCCCGGTTTCCCCCACACTAATGTGCTGTGCTCCTATTGATTTCCTTCCTTTTTTCCTTCCAGAGCGTCATCATGTTGCTGTTCCGCGAGGAGAAGAGCCCGGAGGACGAGATCAAGGCGTGGCAGTTCTGGCACAGTCGGCAGCACTCGGTGAAGCAGCGAATACTGGATGCCGGTAAGTGTCCACCCCACCCACAACCACCACCTGCGCCTCCACCAGGGTATCCTTGTGATCGGGGCGCACTCGGGGTGAATCCAATTACCGTGCTTTATTTATCGATTATCGCTGAACCCAGCGCAGCGGCAGCGCGACCAATTTCCAGTAAATCATAATTTTATGCAAAACAAGCTCCCGGACCCGGGACGGACATCAAAACCATGGTCGCAGTGCGCTCTGGTGCCGTGCGACAGTCTGAGTTGCGGACAATTATTTAATTATATTTATTGCTTATTGGCCCGCCGATTATTGGCCGGCTGATGTATGGGCCGGACGGCCGGCCAGCCGGGAGCGTGTGACGATCCACAGGCTGGTTCCGTCCGTCGAAACTGGTTTGTTGAGACGACGCCAATCCGATCGTCACCGGGAGATCCTTTTCGGGCGCGGTGATCCGTGTGCGTGTGGGTAACGCTGGAAGCGCCGCCAAGAACACAACGCACGGCGGTTGCTAATTGCAACCGACAGATGCTGGCATGGCTGGCATAGCTGGTTGGCTCCCAGGGCGACGATGTGATGGGTTCCCTGGCTCCCGGTAAGCCACGTTGATCCCGCACAACCCGGCCGCCGATCGGATCGTAACAATTAAACGTAATTTTATCGATTGTAATTTGTTCGGGGCCCGGGTCGTTCGGTTCGAATCAGCATTAGGGCTCGTCTTGAACGTTCCCGGCTTACGTCCTGGCGACCGTGCGGTGCGGTGGCCACCGTGTGTAATTACCGAACGATTTGTTTCATCGCCTCACCGTCAGCGCACGCAGGGCTGACAATGTTGCGTCAGTCAGTGTCTCGACTGTGGTGTGCCGGATTTATGCTCCGATAGCATCTCCCGGTGGGCCGGAGGGAACTGGTTGGCTTGTTAGGGTGCATTGTGATGTGGGGGCTGACAGCAAGTGCAACGATCGCGCAATGGTTATGCTGTGAAGCATACAATCAACCGTCAGTAATGAAGTTCGCCAACCGATCGGGCCAACCGATCAGCTGTAAATCAGTTAGCCCGGCCGCTCATTATGGCCGGCGCACCAAAACCAATAGATTAATGTTTTTATTTCCTCATCTCATGTTTCTCGCTCTCTCTCTCCCTCTGCAGATACGAAAAACTCCGTCGGGTTGGCTGGCTGCATCGAGGAAGTGTCGCACAATGCGATCGCCGTCTACTGGAATCCGCTCGAGAGCTCCGCCAAGGTAAGTCCGTTAAGACGCACGCACCGACACAATTCCCACGAGGACGATACGGATGTCGCGTTCGGTCCAGTACATCCGGGCGGCGAACACCAGAAGTTCGGTGCGAATGATGCTGGCTGAATCGCCGATGGAGGCCACACGAAATTA
Organism: Anopheles cruzii; assembly: GCF_943734635.1. Lineage (NCBI taxonomy): Eukaryota > Metazoa > Arthropoda > Insecta > Diptera > Culicidae > Anopheles > Anopheles cruzii. The sequence continues at coordinate 39,900,470 of NC_069144.1, read as the reverse complement.
TGCAAAGAATGGCGAGGCGCGAGCAATGTGTGAGAGAGAAAGAGAGAAAGGGAAGGAAAGAAAAACAGGCGACGCACCGAGCGCCATTAAGTGTACATAAATTAAAATAATCTCATTTCCTGCGCGCGCGCACATACCGGGCCTTTAATGCTCTCGACTGCTTGGTGCTTGGGGTCTCTGGTTCATATGTCTCCCCGGCTGGTGATTCTTTACTTTTTTATGATCACCCATCGCCATTTGCCAGCACTCCGTGTGCTCGCTCTCTCTCTCCCTCTGTCTCTCTCTCACTCGAACCTTCATTTTCCCGGGCCCGATCGGGTCGTGCGATCGACGTAATGGAAATGATAAATCATGGAAGTAAAAATAATAACATTATTTCATTGCAATATTTATGACGACGATTTAGTGAGTTCCGCGTCGATTGCCCCTTTTCTTTTTCCTCCTTTTCGGGAGAGGTTTTCCTATTCCTGCAGCCCCGTTCGATCCGGGTTCATCCGAGCGGCTAATTAAACGCGCTACCGGCGCGCGCAGCACAGTCCGGTGCTGACTCCGGACACTCCGAGGGCAAGACACCGGGGCCGGGACGGGCAGCATCCATCTTGAAACCCGCACCGGCACGGCACCACACGATCTTGTTAGAGCTTTATGTTTCCGGTTTGGAGCGCAACCGAGCCGGGCAAGTGAAGAAAGTGAATTATTGGAAATTTTCCAAACACCGTAAAACCGTGCGCGGCATGACCGGTAATCGCACGCATCGCTCAACGTCCTGCGTGCGTGGTCCCCGGGCACAAAAGTGGGCAGATTTCATGGTGATTAAATTATTTGATTTTACGGTCGAGACGCGTCCGTCGGCGCACACTTATCCGAGAGCCATTTTCATAAATCATCGCCCCGTCCTGGTTCGCGTTCAGGGGTTTATAGAGCGTGAGTCATTGCGATGAAAGGGCGCGAGGGCGATGAGCAAATTAACTTCCGCCCGGGAGCCTGGGGAGCGTCGTTAGTCACGTGCTAAAAATATGACCTCATTGCCTCAAAACGTTCATTAGTCAGCGCCGAATCAAAAAACCGCCATCCAAGCTCTTCGCGATCGGACGCCATTTCGTCCTGTGCTTTTTTTTTTGCAGCGGACAGATGAAAGGTCCATCGTGCAGCAGCCGGCGTAAACCGTAACGCACGTGGCTCGCAAACCACGTAGGAGGTTGTCACACCGACACGCAGAGTGTTCTAATTGAATTCTGTCAGTGTCCCGGGAACAGTTCCCCACAATGGCGTCGTGACAGCGGCATTTGCCGCACACCCGGGACTCTAACCGGGCTCCACTGTCTGTCGTCGCCCGGGGCGAAGTGTCCAACCTAGTCCCACCGGCGTGACGGTCCCAAAATGGTCTGATCCCTTGATTAGTTTTCCATGTTGCGCTACGATCGTTGCGGAGAGAAATAAATCCTCCCGAGCGTGTGCGTGCGTGCGTGTGGACATTTGCCATTTGGCCAACATTGTCCACCGTGATCGCGACCAAACCAAACAAATCCCCGTATGGTGGCCACCGGGGGCAAGCCGGGCGATCGATCACGCCCACCGCGTCCGAGCTGATCGAAGTTTGTCGATCGGATTCGGTCGACCTCTGTGTACTCGCGCTGGCCAAAAGGGACCCCGCACACGAACCAGGGGACAACAAATGGTAAAGAGAATTAGATCACTCGATCGGCTTTACGGTAAGATTAATTACTCCGCCCGGGCACCGGGGGCCGCCCGGGCAGAGTGTCAAGATCGTGCCAAAAGACAATCAGTTTTCAGCCTCGGACTCGGCCAGGGGTTGGTGGCTAACTCAACCCCGCTAACGGCCCCGCGCGGATTTGACGCGGTCGGTGACATTGTTGGCATTTCGGGTCCTGATCCGGCCGTTTTTGACTTTGGACTTGCCGTGTTAGTTCTGGCTTAAGAACGGCGGCGCACGGCGGCTACTTCGGATAGGTCAGAAGGAACCGGGTAAAAAAAGACAAAGTCATTGCTCATTCAAATGATTTCCAGTGGTCTAAGCTTCCTGGTGACCATTGCTCGATCGGTCGATCAAGAGGCAGTGGATGTTGCTCCATGCAGTAGAGGCAATCCGAAATTTGCGGTTGTGGCGATTATGTATGAAGGTTGAATTTTAGTCCCTTTTGTCACGGCTTACTTATTGCTGTGATGCAACATTATTATTATTTTCATGTTTCATTTAAATAATGACGAACGTTTGGCGACGACCGAAATATTGAAAACGGTACGGCTGTCAATATTTGACAGCCGTCAGTCTCAGTGTTTGTAATGGCGAAAGCTTTTGTTTACATCGACTATTTACTTACGCAGCACGATTTTTTGGACCGCATCCGCTCTGTATGACAATATTAACTGACCATAGGTCGATCACTCGCACGAAAATATCAAATACGCGATCAAAAACAATGTATCGAACAAATAGTTGACCAGATGATCATTTATGGTTTTCTGATCTAGACGGATGGCCCTCGGCGCGCAGTGAGTTCTCGACGGGACTGTCGACAAATAGACTGTCATTTTGATGTATTTGTCGTTGCCAGCCAGCCGTTGAGCCGTCCTTATTGTGTCCCGTTGCCCGTTGCTCGCAAAACAAAACCATTTCGCAAGTCTGGCCAAGCCGAGGCTACGCAAAAGGCGGTCTCGGAAAACTGCCACGCGTTACGCTGGGGCGCGCAAATAAATCAACTCTGACGTCGCACATGGTCCAGGAGTTGCAGCGATCGCGATCGCGCGTTGGCCCGGCGCGATCGATAATCTCGGGCTCGCACTCGCGGTGACACCCAACCTGAGATGACCAACGCGAAATGGGTGTTCCGCCGACACGATCGTTATTTGTTTTCCCTCTCTCTGGCTGTCTGTCGTGCGTGGGCATCCGCAGTCGAGTGTCGAGAGTAGGATCGCGCGCCGGTCACGCGGAAGTGTCGAAGCGTTTTGCGTAGGCCGCGCACCCCACGACACACTAATTTCTACGACTTCGATCGGCCCGATGCGATGCGTCATGCGTCGGGGAAAGCTGAACCGCGTGACACCTGGGCTACGGCCGCACCGCCACAGGGAGTGTGATGTCATCCGCATCGATCCGCTATCCGCTTCCGGGTTCCGGGTGCTTTGGGCTTCGGAAATATGTTGTCCCAAACATGCTCCAATAATCGTTGGCGCGACAATGTTTCAGTCCGACGTCCGGTATCCGATAAGGATACACACAGCTCGGCCGGATACGCGTTCGGCCGCGCTTGGTGGTGCATAAATTTCAATAAATTACGCACACGAGAACGAGCGGGTATCCATCGGATTTCATTTAACAACTTGTAAATGTAGTCCCGTTGTGCGAACCCCCGTCACCCACCCGGGACCGATCGATCGATCGCCATGGCCGGAGCGTGCGGGAGCACAAATAAAGCTGTCGGAGTGTAATAAAGTTGATAAAATATGATTGAAAAAAGTGCGCACAAAACGAATCAGGGAGAAAAAACACAGCGGCGACGGAAGAAATCAATTGCTCCCGTAGCCCGTAGATTGTTAGATTTTTGTTGCCACTCCGGTGTCCTCCTGCACCGTCGCCTCGCAATGATAACATCGCGGTGCATAAACTGCACAAACCCAATGCCGCGCGCGATGCCAGCCGACGACGACGACGACGGGTGGCTCATTAATGGCCGGTGAGGCTACCGATCGGCACCCGGCGGCTTCGGCGGCGAGACGATAAAGCCTTATAAAAAATGGCCATTTTAGGCCGTCGGTTCGGGTGGTAGAAGCCGCCGCGATGCAACGGAAAACGTGTCGAAAATAAAGCGATAATCATTTAATTTGCTTGTGTCGCGTCCGTACAATGAGCGCGCGTCCCTTTTCGTCTCGGCTGCTCGGTTGCGTCTGCTTCTGTGCTGCCGACGACGGCGACGGCCGGCGGCGGTGATGGTGGCCCCCTGACGGACCTCTGAGCATCGATCGAGCGATCGGTCAGTCGATCGACGCGATGCTCGCCCAGAATGGAGATGCAATTTTTGGGCACGACACGTCGCAATGCTTTTGGGAAGTGGCGATGGCCGGCCCATTTGGCGAAATCATGCGCTTGATGCGGGGAGTGCACTGAGAATTACAGCGAAGGTTGTTCCGTAAGTTCTTGCGAAATGAGCAACTTCCGTTTCGAAAACATGCATGTTTGGAATTAACAGTCAATTGATTGTTTTAAGCATCGATTATATTCCAAAAGTTTGCATGAATCCTGAAGGCTAGTTGAGGACACATTGGAAAGAAGAATTGAAATAAAATAAAATTAAGGAACTAAATACAAGAAACATCAAACTGAAAACCAAAAAGTAAACTACAAATCAAAATCAACTTAAATTTAATAAAACAATACAAATCACTTCAGTAAATCTCAACTCAGAAAAATAGTAAAACTCAAAATCGCTATATAGAAGTACAGGGTGGCCCAGCCCGAATTCTTTTTTCCATTTGGTTATAAAATAAAAACGGCTTAATACTTTTCGATGCTTGAACTTTTATTTGAAAGGTTGATTCTTAAATTTTTATTTATGTAATACAATTTTGGTCAAATGTCTACCACAATTGGTTTGGTAGTGGTCTATTCGGTGGACCTATTTTTGAGTACGTTTTTGAATGTTGCTATTTTGGCAATAGCAACTTGAATTATCGATTGCGGCTGACGCTGTATGGCACGTGTCGCCGCCCTGTTGAAACCAAACGTCGTCCAAGTTGTCAGTTTCAATTTCGCCGAAAAACCAATCAGCCAAAATCCGCACCAAACAGTCACTCGTTTTGGGTGCATTGGCTTCTTTTGCACGATATGTGGGTTTTCCGAACCACAATACTGTTTATAACATAGCCACAGAGGTGGAAATGATCTTCAACAAAATGTGTTTTTGACGAATGATTTGACGACCTACCACTTTGGAAATATTTTTTTCATATTTCCCAGCTTTCTTCAAGCGTAAAACGTATCATTTCGTCAATTTCAAAGTGTATACTGATTGATTACAATTTGCAGAATTAAGTTTGACATCTTAAACATCAAGTAATTGGAAGTTAAAAAAAGCGCCAAATGAACCACCCTGTATTAATAATATTTTTTATCAGTACAACGGAGCATCAACTTAAAGTTTTGCACTGAAGTTGATATGCACTATCTGGGTTCGAACTCATGTCTTTCGCATCTGAAATCGATGAATCGGGGCTTCGTCGCCGGATGATTATTTTTTAATTGTTTCGATAAATTAAATTAAATCGGAAAATAATGATCATGTTATATTAGAGCAATGAAACAAACCGTAACAAACGGAGCTAGAATTTAATTGGTTTTTTAATTGGCATAATTATCCAGCACAATATTATGGCTTCTACTTCTACATCGCGACTTTGGTAGAGCTTTAGTAAAGTAATAACACTTTCCAGTGAAGTATCGTCCATCAACCTGTTCACTTTAAATTATCCACCTGGTGCAATGGTTTGGCCAAATTTTCCACGAACGTTTCGAAGCACCCCACGCATAATTTTGCCATTTTCGTTTACAACACACCAGTCGCTCGCAAAATTGGCGTGCTTGGGTGTACATTGTCGTGTTGCGTTCTTGTTTTGTCCATTTGGTTGCGTTTATTGGGCAGAATAAATGGCACAGGTTGGGGCTGTTTTGGGGCCGAAGAGACACGATTGGTCGCCTCACTTTATCGGGGCGCGCTGACAAAGTTACCGAAACTGCCCCAGCACAATTTATGGGTCCTCCGCGATTGTGTGATCGGATTGATCGTAAACGTTGACGGAATGTCGACGAAATTCGGCCGCTTGAGGTGAAAGCAATCCGGCGTCGGCCAGCTAGCCGATCACTGGATCTTCAGTGGTAGTGGTCCTTCCAATTATGTTGCCTTCGCGCGGGCGCACACACTGTACTGTAACGACAAAGTACGGCACGCACGCACACCGTGATTAGATTATTCTTTTGCTCGGATCGTGGTCGCGTTCGATCGTGGTGCCGGCCGGCCCAGCCGCGGCCGCTGCAATTATCGTTAAACGCTTTTAATAAGCAAAACCGATACCGCGGGGATACCGTGACCCAGACGGCCGGCCGGCCAGCCGGCAATCACTTTTATCGCCGGCCACCCCGCATCCCCGCATCGGTTAGATATGGTGTGGGGTCTTAGGAAAGACCCTTTCTCTCGCCCGTCGATGACACGCCGTTGCGGTTGCACACAACCCCGCCGCGCATGGTGATGGCGTAAATTGCGCGCATAAACAAATCTGCCTCTGCCACAGCACCGGCGGGGAGGCAGCATAAGTGGCCCGCGGTTGGTGAAGGGTTTTGGAATTTGCGCGCGCGCGCGCGCTGCCGCCTGATTGCGCCAGCCGCGGCACTTGCCAGCCGGTCGCTCTTATGCTTGCGCCCGCGCCCGATGCCTATTTATCGTGGCCTGTGACTGTCTTCATAATAATAATCATCACCATCATCATCATCATCATCCACGCCGGTGAGCTCGGGTGAATCGTCACCCCGAGCTGGATGGGCCAGCCGTGGGTCGCCTCAGAGACAGCGCGCACTTGCCTTAACAAATCACCCTTGCGCCCATGATTAACTGCCAGCCGCGCTAACGCAAATCGCCAACATTTGCACCGAGTGTGTGTGTGGGTGTCGTGGCCGGGGACCGGACGGACAAACGGTTCCTTGCGGAACGGGTTCTGCTGGCCCCGAAAAGCTGCGCGCAAACGGTTGGCACGCACTGTCGGGTGTCACTCCGTGTGCCGGTTCCGGAATCCAGGACCTCGCCTAATAAATCGGTCGCCCAGATTCACCAGATAACGGGTTTCCCGGAGGGGGGGAGCCGCGTGTGGGCGAAAAGATGTTCATTTCCAATTAGCGAAGAGAACTGATCAAGGATTTTCGTCACCTGTGGCCCCGGCCGCGTCTGTGGACTTTGTATCGTTGGCCGATGTCACGCCAGCCTGCGATAGTATCTTGCGCATTAATTCGTGTCACTCATCCGATTCTCTCTCTCTCTCTCTGTCTCTTCCCTATCTATTTGCAGATCAACGTCGCCGTCCAGTGCCTGAGTACCGATTTCAGCAGTCAAAAGGGTGTAAAGGTAATGTACCGATCTATCTCCGATTCGATCACCGATTTTGTTTATGCTGTTTATGCTGTGCCATGTAGACGCACACACACGGGGAGCCAACACTTCCCCCCGAAAAGGGCCAAGCGAAGAAAACTCGCGACTCACGCAAGCGCCGCAGTCTTCCTCGGCCGCGTGATAGGTTAATTCGTTAGCCCTCTTTCGCTCGGTTTCGGTTTTTACGCCGATGGCCAGCCCCGCTGCCGTCATAATGCCCCATAATTGATTACTTAGCCGCACCGCGCCGATGAACGATCGTTGACGCGATCGTCAAGATCGGCGGCGGCGTGCTGTGGTGGAAGGATCTCCCCGGTCGTAAGGATCGGCCAAACCCATGGCAGTCCGTTTTTGGCGCTGCGAACCGCAACCGCTGACAGGTTGAATGATGGAGTAGCCGGGCCGTCCGATACCGCCCTGTCATCATGGCATCATCGCACGGCGGCAGAAGGAGAAAGTTTGCCCGGCAAGCTCACGGACCCCAACGGAGAACGGAACGGAGTTTGAACCCGAACGGCCCCCCGTTTGAATGGTCGCCCTGAAGCGCCCTCTGGTGGATCATTATCATTATATGATTATTTGTTCATCGTCAGCAAATTACGCTGAAATTGATAATGAGCAATTATGTGCGCCAAACGGGCGGGCGCGGCCCCCATCGCGGCGGGTGCTTAAGCAAATCGATCGACTCGCGGTCGCTGAATGTGCGCGCGGCGTCCTCATCATCATCATCATCGTGCTTCTAACGGGAGCGGTAAGCCCTAAGGAGAACATTCTTCCCGACCCGACACACCACTCCGTTGTGGGCATGTGCAGAACATTAGCCCGCGTAACGAGCCCGCGGGGCCTTCATTAAATCCTGTCTCATTCTGACCGATCCCGCCTTTTTCGGACGACGATCACCATTCGTCGCTGACGCTGACGTTGAAGTCACCGGTGGTTGAAGTCAGTGCGGCGGCCCCAAATCATACACGGGATACAAAATGGCGTACCGATGACACCCACTAGAGATCGAATCGGCCACTAGACACAATCTTAATCCCCCACCTCACACACACACACATACACTATCATAATCCGATCGTCCTCGAGCCTCGATAATGACACGACGACGACGACGACGACGGCCCGAAATGTCAAGTTCGTTGATTGATCCGTACATTTTCTAGTAATTAACAGCGACGAGATTAAATTTAAATATTTCTTTCACGCGCGATCACACACACACACACACACACACACGTACGCAAACACACAGATTTTGGAACGCACGATTAGCCGTTTCTGACGAACGTTCCCAGGAACTGTCTTACGGGCGTCACCTTCAGGACCTTCGATCGGGCCCGGAAAGGCGACAGCATCAAGGCGAGCACCCCGGGTTTTCGGAGTGCTACCGGCTACCAGGTCCGCCCAGGTCCATAGGGATCCTAGGCCACTGCGCCGCCGTCAGTCTAGTGTCCAAATCTGGAGCACGTCAAACTACTGCCAGCCATCCATCGGAGTTCGGCCGTCGGAAGTTTTTGGTCCCACATGGAGTCCCCAGTGTCCGAATCCGCGCACTGCACACACACACATGCACACACACACACACACAAACAAACAGAGCGACGATTCGGTCTGTTGAGCACTTTTGACATTTGATCGTGGCGCTGAACACGCGAAGCTTGGATGTCCAGCGAGCGATCAAGATGTAGCCGATCAAGATAGGAACGGACGGCAAGGACCCACGCCGGGGTCGGGGTGGCAGGGGAGGCGGTTTATTTATTTTACATTATGTGGAGGCCACTGAGACTGAGGCTGAGCGAAACGGAAGGCCGAGTCGGGGGCCCGCGGCCCGCGGCGCTGGCTGGTAACTGAAGCTGCCAGCGCCCGCTGGGAGGAGTTGAAAAATGTTGAAGGACCCACGTCCCCGCCCGCCCATCAGAGGGGTCCGAATCAACCATTTTTATCCGCCTGTCACTTGAGATAAATCCATGAATGAACATATTATAATATCTATAATCATACGGGAGAGAGAGATCCACGGCCTTCGTCCTCGCCGTCGTCCAGCGCCGGACAGGTGTTCCCCGCCGGAGGGAGAGCCCGGGGGGGCATGGGACGAGGTGAAAATGAACCGCAGAAAACGGACCGGCGGTGGCAGCGGCAGCGGACTGCGAGAAGACAAATCAATGACGGCTGGTGATAAAATAAAGTGAAATTAAATATCAACCGTCCGGAGCCCCGGGAGTCCGAGTGGCGGGTCCCGTACCCTGTGGGACCCTTTGCTGGCACCCCATTGTAATGTTTTTCTCATTCTCACTCTCTCTCTTTCTCTCTCTCGTTTGCTACAGGGCTTACCGCTACACCTGCAGATCGACACGTTCGAGGATCCGCGCGATACGACCGTCTTCCACCGGGGCTACTGTCAAATCAAAGTCTTTTGTGATAAGGTAAGTCAACTACACCAGCCACATGACCCCCCTCCAATGGGGGGGGCACTAATGTTGTTGGGTTTTTCAATTACTTTTCGCATCCTCCTTCGGCGGTCCCGACGGCTCGGTCGATCGCCGGCCGGTCGATAATTAATCGAAGAGGCATCACTTCCGGTGCAGCGGCCAGTGAGCCGTGAAAATGTCCTCGCCACTGCCGCCAGTTACATGTTTGCATGCAATTAGCGATCACACACACGCACACGAGTGCCTGGATCCTCAATGCTCTCGATCACTCTCACTCAAACCACGCTTCACGCTGGAATGGCGAGTGCTATGCTGGGGGTTCGCTGGCCGCTACTACCACTACCACTACCAGGCCACCAGGATGCCAACTACCACCAGCGCCAATGGCCCCCGGGGGCCAGCGCTGTTCGGATGCAAATTAATGATAATTTTATGTTGATACTTCATCATCGCGTCTCCCAGGGCCCAGAGCGCGTCGCGGGTTTATTAAATGACAACAACGAAAAACGGGCATCCATCCAGGCTCCATTCATCCATGGTCCTGGCGGGCGTCCCGCACATTGTTGCATGACTTCCGCCCATCAGTGCGCTCACCGCACGGTCCGCAGGCCCCGTGGCGACTTCGACTTAATCGATTAAAGCGCCCATTTTCGTCGATCAACCGGAGCCACGTATCGGGAGCCGTGACTCCTAGGACCCTTCGCTGCGAGCGGTCCCTCTGATCGAGGCGCCGGTGTGCGGCGGGGCGGCCACCTGCAATTATACGCAATTTGTTCTATAATTGATGAAACGACAGCTCATTAAAGGGACGTTGGACCGAAATTGGCGCAAGCGCAGTACGTTTTCGGCCGCGCGAGGTCGTACGCGTAGCGTGTGATTGTTATCCGTGGACCCGCGCGCAGTGATTACCGCGCACGGACACGCACGCATCGGTGGTTGATCGGTGGTTGATCGGTTCAATAAACCTCGGCGGCGGCGGCCGGCAAAGTGTCACTTTGGCGACACAAAATGGCTGGCCGCTTAACTGCTGGCGCTCTAATTAAAGAGCGCGCCCTAGCGACGACGACGAGGAGAGGCGCTCTCTAAGGACACTAATGCGAATGCGAACGACACCGCGACCCATCACCGGCCGGCCATCTGGCGGATAAAGCCATAAACGTCGGCAAGCCGGCCACATTCAGAGTGGCCGTACATTTTACGGACCGACGGCCGAGCAGAGATAAAAAGTAATTATTATTAGTCGGTGGTCGGGCACGATTTGCATAAACACTTCGCCGGGAACGTGCGCCATTTTGTTCGCCCGCCGATCGGTCGGTCGATCGTTCCGATAAGTTCGGTCATTCGGAGCTATCGGATCCCGGGGGATCTTCCTAGGTTCGTTACGAAACGAAAGGTCCGCCCGAGGGTTTCGATTGGGAAATTCCGTTTGACAAATCCGTGTCGCCCTGTAACAACAGGGTCGTGGCCACCTTGTGGTGGCCCCCTCCGGCTCGGGTCGGTGATGCGCCCGGCCACCCTAGGCCTGCATAACATCCGCTTGTCGGGGTGGTTTTCGGCCTGACCGATTACTCGAACAGCCCCCGGTTTGGGACGTTTGGCGCCGAGCCGCTGGTCGAGGGCTGCGTTGCGTGCGTGTCTAATGGACACACAGAGACGAAGGGCCCAATCGGAGGGCGGGAGGGCTGTGCTTTCGACCACTCGCTAATCTGCATCTCGGTGGGTCAGTGATTTGAATAAAGTAATAAGAAAATGTTTATGCAAAACCTCCCGGCAACGGGAGAACTCCCTGCGAATTGAAAGCAAAATCGGTCGCGTACCCTCGGCCAACAGTCCCTGGCCAACTGGCGAGAGAGAGAGAGAGAGAGGAGGGGAGATAGGTCCCGTGCAATGCAAGGAAGTGCCTGTCGCGGTGTCTCTGGTGCGCATATGCATCAGGTATTGATTAGTTTTAATTGCACTCCGTTGCACTGGACGTGCAGTAGGAGCAACAGAGCGGGGAGCGGGGTGCACCGGAGTCCGAGTGGCACACGGGCACCACCACCACATTGCCACCGCGCATACCATCGCCGGCGCATTATAGAATCATTTAATTGAGCCATTTATATATTAATTATTAATTTTTTTATCGACCGAGTCGCGGGTGACGAGTTGCCACCGGAGCACCGGGACATGGCGCTAATGACGATTAAAAACAGGCGGCCAGGAGGGAATCACCGCCCCACGATGACTCGCCTGGGGCCGGACAAGAACTCTCCCTGATCAATGCAGTGCAATCGCGAGCTCTCTCGGGGCCCCAATCCAATCCAATGCGTGGACCGGCGACCTGGCGACTAACTTAAGTACACATGTTGTACCGGCCCCCTTCGGCACCCTGCCCCACCACCGGGTTCACCGATAAGCCGTGTGCTCCCCTCGTGTGGCTCGTTCCGTTCCCTGCGACACACCGTTCACAACATTTCGACACAAGCCCCCGCGCGCGCTAGGGATTAAAATGCATAAAACTTTATATCAATCCTCGAGCGGGGTGGAGGGGGGGAAGCGGGGCATTTCCGCATCGGACTCGGCCAATTGCGACACACGCACACACGGGTCCACCGTCTCACTGTCGCCCACTTGTCAGCCATTACAACCGATATCGTAAAACTAAACTGGCAGCGACGGGGCCGTCGGAGCCTTCGTCGTCGGCGAACGGATGCAGCGAACCGTTGCCCAACCACCGTGGCAAATGCACGCAGGAGGGTCATTTTGCCACCCGGGGGGGGGGTGCAACCCGGGCCGACCCGGGGGGGGTGCAACAATTTTTCAATAAATTTTATTGAAGCGATAATGGCCGCGAGTCATGATTTTTGCAAAGGAAGCGAAATACATTGATAGATGGCGCGCACCGGTCACCGGAGCGTCGTCGTCGTCGTCCGGGGCCGTCGCCAGTGGTCACCAACCAACATGGGAAACCAATGGCAACGTCCAGCGACCAACATCGTGTACGTTGGTACCCACCTTGCCGGGACCCCGTGCCGTGCTCCCCAGCAGCAGATGTCACCGCGGCGCGCGCGTTTCGCAAACAGGTCCACGGGGCTCGGGCTCATTACTCGCGCACCGCACACGCGTGTGCTCATACGTGTGTGTGTGCTGTACGTGCGAGGCCAAAGATATGAACAATGTTCTGCTTCGTCCGTCCGGCGTGTCCGTTGTTCCGTCTCGATGCGATGTTCTGCGCCACGACAGCCACATGTCCCATCGCTAATGAGCCGCGCGAAATGGAACTTCCGTTGTTCGGTTGTTCCGTTCCCACATCTCCCCACTCTGCCACGCACGGAGGGCACGGAGGACCTTTGGACCAATCCGGGACCTTTAGTTTTATGGCGAAACCCGCGGATGCGGACACCAAAACGATCGATTGTTTGTTTGGCAAATTTATCGCACGCTCTCTCTCTCTCTCGGGAATGGAGTTTCGATATGAAGATATCACGCCCAGGATGCTCGGCTTGGATTTATGGACCCTAGCGGCCGGCTCTGACCCGGCCCGGTGTCGCTTACACACACGCGCCGCTTCACGTTTAACTAAGAAATCCGCGTTGCGGCGATATGATGCGCCATCTTTCGGCGCAACCGCATATCGCGCGATCGGCATCGTGCAGAATCCGTGGCCAATCGATCACCGGGCGCAACCTCATAAATCTGGCAACCAACCTCCTTCACTCAGCCCAGTTCTCGTTTTCGCGCGCCAGCTCGCCAGTTTTAAGATTGGCCACTGCTCCTAACAGCCGACTACTGCTGCTGCTGCCGTTGCACCTGCAGGACCGTGCGAGCATCCGAACGCGCATATTTTGGCTGACGCTTTCGGTGCCATAAATCTCACCGAAAGCGCGAGGCCCCGGTGCCGGTATCGGCCCGGTGCGATCGAGAATGTAAATTATTTGCTTCATTTGTGTGTGTGTGCGGCTGTGTGATTTATACCGCGGCAGCATCCCAGCTGAGGCTGGCCGATCGGTCGGCCGGAATATTTATGCAAAACTAGGTGACTGGAGAGCCGGTCAAATCGGGGTCGATCGCATCAACAATGTGCGGACTGTCGGGGCCTAGGATCCTCGGAACCCCACGGGAGGCCCATCATTAAGCTGGCGAAATATATGGCGTCCCCGGATCGGATCAAACGGTCATCGGGCGGTCGGTCGGCCCCGTAATGCAGCCCGCCGGACAGACCGCTATTATTTATGTCCTTTATTCGCCCGATAAGCCTCCCGATGCCGATGGCCAAAGCGTCTAGCGGGCATCTAGCGGGAACGAAAGACTTGCGCCCAAGCGACGAACCCCGACACCCCGGAAGGGGATCTCCAAGCCGGGGACGGGTGTGATGAATGCTCGGTTGCCTTTGCTATCGACACCTCCGGCATTGCGGTGCGGCTCACTGATCGATTCGAGTGGACACTCGAAAATTGCCAATTACGCGCTTGACGCGCGCGCTCAGTGAGTGTGTCAAAATACTACAAACCGCGGCGTTTTCAGCTTACTTCGCTGTCTCTTCGGCGTCTCTTATTCATTTCGTGGGTCCCGAAAATGGGGGGAAAATATTCGCACTTCGCTTCGGTTCGTGCGGATCACACAAACTTGCCGCGGGGCTGTAGGATTGTTTTTGGGTCACATTACGAGGGTAAGGTTGATATGTTTCCGACCTCAACATGTGGATGGCAGTACCAAAAAGCTAGTGAATTTGGTTGTTACTCTTCTGCCATTTTTGACGCGCAGTGTTTGAGTAAGTGGATGTCAGTGTTTTTGGGAAAATGAACAAAATCATGCATCGGGGTGTCATTAATTATTTATTTTTGAACGATAATACGCCTATGCAAATCAAAAAGATGAGTTGCGTCCTGTGTATTGGGACTCTGCACCCTCATTTGCCACAGTGAAGTTTAGCTGAATTAGAGCTTAGAAAGACGATGAGCGTTCGGGACGTCTAAATACTGCAACTATCGGCTAAAACACTGCCAGAGTTCGCCGAATGGTGCTAGAGCAGGGCCGAATTAATGTGAACGAGATAGCAGAGGTTATGAACATGTTTAAAATAAACTTCTCACTCCTCAACTCCTAAAAATCAAAAGCTGCTCACGTTGCCATCACGTCTCTGGGCGGTTGCTATGGCGATAATTCCCGAATTATGGTTTGAACTGTTTGACTCACCTTACTCACCAGATTGACTCACCTTACTCACCCCAAGTGACTTCTTTTCATTCTCTGATCCCAAAATTGCGCTCGGAAAACACAGATTTTCGTCAAATGATAACGCGTTCTTCTTCGTCAACAATTATTTTTAAGACAAAAAACGAGTCATTTTCCGTGTTCTAGTTCGACGGGTTCTCTCTATAGATGGAAGCCGTATTGATATGTTTTGTATCATTGGGTTGGGTCGGAAACTTTTCAAACAACCCTCCTGATGCCTGAAACGTTGAAATGCCCCCTCGGTGCTAACGGTGTCGAGTTTTTTTTTGGGGGGCTGAAACGAACCCTATTTTATGATGGTTAATGTCTTTCTCACGACTTTTCGGCACAGCATTTTCGCTGCCGCAAGGCGCGAACCAGCCGAAAAACCGAAAACCAACGCTCCGTTGCGCTTTGATTGCAATTGTTTTTCGGCCTGGCGACCATTCCCGAACGCCTCGAATGTGTGTGTGTGTGTGCCTTGGTTTGGATGAATTTGGAGGACGGTGATCAATGATTGGCGCAGCGAGCTGCAAAAGCATTTTCCGTTCCGTTTACTGCGCGCGCCCGGGCTGGCCGTTTTGTAGCTTCTCCCTACGCGCGTCCTCGTCCGTCGTACCCGTCGTTTCCTCACCCGTGGGGATGGGGCCACGCCGGCCGCAGAGCCGGTTCGTTCTCTCTCTGGGCCGGTGATTATGATGAATGTAAGACAACATAATTCTCATGTTTGCGAATAATTGCGTGCATGACTGTGTGTGCCGCGAGTAGCTGCCCATCACACACCGGCAGCCAGCCTGCTGCCCTACAGCTGATGAGCGGCAGGCCCCGGAACGGACGGAGGGCCGGCCCCGAAGATCATCTCGCGCGCAGGAAGCGCAGGAATGCCCCGGCTGTGCCGGGTGCCCCGTAAATGTTTATTAAAATCCCATTATTCTTTCGCATTTCGCATCCCGCTCGTCGCACGGCGAACATTGTCGGGGTCGGGGCCGCCAGCTTCTTCACGTGCGGTGCGCTAAACGCCAGTTTTATCGTGTGGCGAAAAATTCACTAATCTCATTATGTAAAACGGCCCGGAGCCCCCGTCGGGCGGAACGCATAAAATGCCCGAACGACACTTGTCGTGCGTCGCGCCGGGGCGTCAGATCGACGTCGCCCCCGAGGCCGGCGCGCGCCCCATTAAATGGGGTGTAAATTTATCGTTCACCGCGGCTTATTGTCGCCCGGCGGCAGGACGCGAAATTCCTGCCCATCCGACCGCGTGAAACATCCCCATGTCCCACGGGTCCAGGCGCGTAACGGGAACGGCAACCGGCCTGTGGCCTGCGCGTGTGTGTGTGTGCCACCTGTTTATCACCGGCCGGGCATTTGAAGATGAGATGAGCTTGAAACCGTATCATCATTCGGCGCGTCAGGCCGTTGTCAGGTACCGTTGCGGCCGCTCTCTCTCGCGCCCATGATAAGCGGCTTCATTATTTTATGTCCCCGCACAGTTTTAGAGGCGAGCTATTTATTTATCCGAGGATGCGGGGCCCGTTCGTTTGATTAGCCGGGACGCGCGAGCCGCGGTCACTGCGAACGATCGTAAAACTCTGAAATACTAACTTCAAACGCGTTTATGATTCGCCAAGTCCAAGTACTCCGAGCCCCACGGCCCCATAAAATGGTTCCCTTCAGTCTTTTCCTCGTTTTTTTTTTGTTTGGTTGGTCGGCCGCGAAACGCGATCGCGCACTCTCGGCACGGAAATCATCGTCGCCGCCAGCCCGCCCGCCATATCTCGTGTTCCGTAATTTGCAATTTTACCTTCCTTTGGCTCCTGAAAGCTCGCGCTCCATTCGTTCTTCACCGCGCGCCGCAAAAAAACGCAAAACGCACACGCGGTGATCATGATGCACCGGGGTCCGGGCACGATTTCGCGCAAAAAAGGCACCGGAAAAAAAAACAAATTAAGCGCACGACCTGTGAGTCGGAGCCCCCTGGTCCGGCCGGTCCCCTGCCCGGTGTGTCGATGGGGCAGAAGTAGTAAAATTTTATAAGTCCATCCTTAACCTGCTTTTCATTAGGGGCCCGGGAGCCGCGAAAGGAGCACACACTACAAAGATGTGTTCCATAATGTAATGATCATCATAATCGTAAAAACGCATTTCACAGTCGTCAGTCGCGCGGATTCGTCGCTTCCCACATCGCATGAGCGGCCGCTCAGGTCTTTCGTGCGAACGAACGAACGAACGAGCGCACGGATGCGGCGGATAACGGAAATCGTCGTCCCACTGCGAGCGCAGCGGAGCGGAGTGGATTACACACACAGAGCATATTATGCTGCATCCCGGCTGCCGCGCGGGGCGCCGAACATTTTATTGTGTCAATCACACGGAACGCAAGCATCAATCATTGCAAATCGTTTCCGCTCGCGTGTGTGACGGTAGCCACCGGCTGGGAAGATGGCTGCTCCTCCTGCTGCTGCTGCCATCCGATTTGCGTAGTGCGGACAAATTTGCAGCCGGACGAACGGGCCCGAAAATAGGCCTCACTCCCCCCCGGGGGGAAATTGCTAACGGAACTGTCAAAATGCTCCTGGCGAGCACTCCGGTAATGAATGCTCGTAGCGCGTCACTCGAAGCGGCAGCTAATCCCGGATCCGCGAGCGAGGAGGATCCCGTCGTCCTGGCCAACAGCTGGTGGTGGTCCTACGGGCACAACACTGTAGCCGGGGCCACGCACCGAGCCGGGCCGAGTGCTGTGGAATTAGTATAATCATAAATTATGTACGGCGGCCCATTGGCTGGGTGCTTCCGTTCCGGGCGCGACCGATCGGACGGCGGCCAGCGTGCCGTGAAATTACACTTTCCGAAAGGGCCATCCTCTGGTTGCATCGTCCCTCGGCGACGATAATCATCGATCGCTTCTCCGGGCCAAACCTCGGAACGCTTCGTCCGGTCGGTGAGACAGTGTAGGGATTGCCCGCGCCGGCCGGTGGCCACGATCGAGGTGTACCGATCAGGGATTACTTACTTCCTGCTGCACGTCGATTTCCGGTGAGCCAGAAAATCGAACGGGAACAAAACAATTGGCTCAAGTAGACTTGAAGTATAGGTTCTGGACTTCAGATTATTTTTTACGAGAGTGGTCCCTATCGACGAAAGGGTCTCAATACTTCAAATATTTGATTGACGTTGGGCGTCAGTTGCCATGGCTCCAACATGCCACGTCAATCGCAGGATGCGTTGATCAAAACTACGGTCTGTGGTCAGTCAACTGCCTGTAAATCGTAGAAGCCCTCGATCGACAATTGGAAAGCAGTACGGCAGAGTGCGGCAACTGAACTCCGTGACTAAGGAAAGCAAGCGAAGTGGCTCTTTGCAAATAGTGGGGGAATGTTCTTAACATCTTCATTACAATTACTGGGTTGTTCAATAAGTTTTGCCCTTCGATAAGAAAAACACATTTTTTAAATTTGAAATACATTTTATTGTTCAGTATGCTCTCTCTGAACATCAATACACTTGTTCTAACGAGATTCCAATTTATAATTTCCATCCCTGAAGTGAGAATCTAGAAGGGCTGCCAAAAAACAACAACAACATTCCGTTCGCATCCCAAAAAACTGATGCTAACTGACCTTCGTTTCCGATTTTTGGACACGAACTCGTTTCGAAAGCGAAGAACCAGGTTCACACCATTCTTTAGCCTTTTATTTTGACTCAGGATCATGATGATACTCCCAAGTCTCATCCATAGTGATGAGTCGACGCACAAAATTGACTTTATCCGTTCGAAAGCGCTCCAAATGTTCTCTTCAAAAGGCTTCTAAATGGGCTCTTCAAAAGCCTTTCGTGACGGTTACAATACCCACAAAATGGCATCCATTTGGAACTTGGACACAGTTTTGCGGATGGCTTTGCATGGTCACGTCACGCAGCTTTGCGCAAGTGCAAGCATCGCAGAGAGCAGCAGCAACAGTGACAAGTGTTGGTGTCATTTGTCTTGCGCCTCCTAAGGTTCCATTTCGCGTTGGCCCCAGCTTGGCCCACTCGTGGTGCACGATGCGCCGTTGACTGTGCGGCGAGAGTTGTGGATTAATAAAATCATTTGAAAACCCATTACGGTCCGCACAGGCCGCGTGACAGGTCTCTGGAAAGGGGGGTCTGGGGAGAGGGAAAATTACATTGCGCCACCCTTTCCACGTGTCAGCGCCGCCGTCGCGACGCAGCTTAGTTTGTAACTTCACTTAGTAACTGCGCGAGACGGGACGCGCAATTGTGAGGCGATCATCCGTGTGTGCGGCTCCGTGGCCACGCAACCACCGTGAGCAACGATATTTTAGCCATTTTTAATGAAGATAAGCCTCGTATAATCTGTGCTATAAAGATGAAAAATATCTACATCGCCCGGTGCAGCGAGCGAGGAGCTTCATCACACCGGATCGGAGACCACTCTGCTCTCGCTCTCTCGCTCTGCGAACCGGGAAATGGTTGCTCCTAGACGACTGCGCGCTGTAGTTACTGTAGCGATCGTGCACCACGGAGTCCCGCCACCCGGTGTCCTGTCACTCGGGCCCGTGTCTTCCCGTTAGCGTGTTGTTTTGCATCATCCCATAGTTTCCACGGGGGGGAGGTTCGGGCTCATTCCAGCAGAATGAGGTCATGGCGATGATGACGGTCATGTTGCGTACCGAAAGAACCGGAACATGCTCCCACCGTCGGTGCCATAAAGATTAAGATTATTATAGCTCCCATCAAACGATCCGGATCCGGACCCCAATCTTTAACGGTATATTCACCTCATTTATTGATCGGTTTGACCAATTTAAGCATTGGGTTCTTGGTGTCCCTTTTCGGGGGAAAATCAGGGAATTTATTTCTAACTAAGGCTTCAATTCTTCGCCCGATCCACTTCCAGGGTGCCGAACGTAAGACGCGTGACGAGGAGCGGCGCCTGACGAAGCGAAAGATGACGGCCACCGGGCGGAAAAAGCTGGACGACCTCAACCACCCGGTCACCGATCGGTCCGAGTTCTACGGCATGAGCGACCTGATGAAGCCGCCGGTCCTCTTCTCGCCGTCGGAGGATATCGACAAGGTAAGCGCGCCCTAGAGCACAGCCACCGTTACCAGCACCAGACCACTAACCAAAATCGTACTTTCGTAACAACAACCCCCCGAAATGGAATCTGTAGCTAACGTCCATGGATTTGCAGTTCTACGGGCACGACGCGGACTCCCTTTCCGGCACCAGCGACAACGTCAAGTCGCCGTTCCTGCTGCACGCCAACAAGCCGGCCACGCCGACGCTGAAGTTCCACAACCACTTCCCCCCGGACGTACCGACGTGAGTAGCGGGAGCAAAATGTCGGCTTGAACTTCCAAACTTCCGTGGCGTGCCGAGCCCGAAGGCTCTCTCTCTCGGAGTGTATGCTATAATGCGAGCTTTTTCTCTCTCTCACACACACACACGCACAGTGACAAGAAGGATCCGAGCATCATCATGGACGGGACGATGACGGGAGCCGGTAACCCGATGGCCGACTTTGCACCGCAAATCAAGCGCCAGCGAATGTCGCCACCGCTCAGCGAACGCGTCATGCTGTACGTGCGCCAGGACAACGAGGACGTCTACACGCCCCTGCACGTCGTCCCGCCGACCACGGTCGGGCTGCTGAATGCGGTAAGTGGGCCCCCACCGCTGCAGAACCCAGCTGCTTTCCCCAGGGCAACCACGAGGTCCTGCCGTCTACGCGGACGATTCCCGATTCGCGATCGATCTCGATCCAGCCAACGGGAAATGGTACCAGCCCGCGGGGACCCGTTGCGGTCCGTGCGGTGTGGACCCTCACACACACACACACAGTCACACCCACACACACACACACACAGTCACACCCACACACACACACGCCTTGGCGCCAATAACCAATGTCTCTGTGTCGATAGTTGTTGTACGGATTAATCGCTGCACCCATTAATAATGACCCAGCTCCCCCCCGAAACTCAGCTCCCCCAGGTGCACTAAAACACCCCTCACCCACCCCTCGGCTCAGTGCCATCCTTTGTGGTCCCCCCCTCACCGGTCGCGGTCGCTTTCCACTGGGGCCAGCCAGCACTGATTGAGCCACCTCCGGTTCGTTGTTCGACTAACGGGATGCACGCCAGACGCACGGGCCCCCTCCTTCGGTATCAATAACCCGTATCATCCCGACTGGGAACTAATCCTGCCACCCAAACACACACCTTCTACCACCCCATGCCGCGGGCGACGCACTCAACACGTTCCTGTCGCTGCCGCTGCGAAACGACTGCGCCCGGATGCGATTTGGCGATTGGGGCTTTGGCTTTCCCCGCGCGTGTGTGTGTGTGTGTGATCCGGCGCCTGGTGCGCCGGTGATGATTAACAACGCCTAGACCGCCATAGGTGGCCCGCCGCATCGTCAACCCCTAACCATCGGTTGCTAATCGGTTGCGCTCAAAATTGGAAAAACGATCGATCGACCACTATCGACCCGCGATATTGTTATTGGCATTGGCCGCGTGTACCGTCCGTCCCCTCTCGCCCGCTCTCTCTCTCTCTCGCTCTCTCTCCTTCTGTCTACCACTTTCTCTATCTCTCTCTCTCTCTTGAATTGCAGATTGAAAATAAATTCAAAATTTCCTCGTCGAGAATTAACACTATTTATCGCAAAAATAAGAAAGGGTAAGTTTTGAGTTTCCATTCCAATTCGATATCGCTCTCTCTCCTTCTCTATTTCTCTCTCTCTCTGTCTATTTTCCTCGAACTATCTGTACTTTGTTTGGCTGTCGAAATTCGTCTTGATCTGTACATTAGCCTAGAACCACTTCGGTTGACGAACTCTCTCTGACGTAGCACCTTGGTGAATAGGAATGTTGTTGTTTCTTTCAACTATGTCCAGTTAGCAGTTAGCACAGCGTTAGCGTATCGCGCGAACTTTGCGCGCCCTTGCCGGTTGTTGTCGATCTCGATCCTTTTGCTATCCTTCCTTCTGTTTCTTTCGCCTGCGCCCCGACTCTTACGTCAGAAACACAACAACCTGGCTTCCATTAACCATTGCTTCCATTGTTCAATGTTTGTCGACTAAACCGGGTTGGTGTGATGATGTTTAAAACTAACAACTCTAAACAACACGACCCCCAGCTCACAATCGTTCGACAGCTCTCTAACTCCTGAAAAACTGCCGCTTCTTGCTAACGAGAGCGTTCCCTGTCCTATGTTTAACGCCTTTAACACCGGTTTCTACACTTTTCGTGTTTTAGTTTGGTGCTAGTTTTGCTGTTCGGGTACAAAGTTTGTGTCTTTCTCGGTAGAATTAGTGCACGAGTAGCCTCTCTCTCTCTTTCTCTTTCTTTCTTTATCTCTGTCTGTTTTTCTCTCTGACACATTTTGCATCACTTCATTCAACAATGGCCCTCGATCGGTGTGTTTCTTGGGTCTTTTTCCGTTCGTCCGTTTTGTAGGATTACGGCGAGAATTGACGATGACATGATCAGACACTACTGCAACGAGGACATCTTCATCCTGGAGGTGCAGCGGTACGAGGACGACCTGTACGACATCACGCTAACGGAGCTGCCGACGCACTGAGCGCAAGTGATCTTTCACACACCGCGATCGGCGCCCGCAGTGCCATACCCGAACGTAATGCCATTCCACGCACCGATCCACGCACCGATCTTGCAAACAATCTTGCCATCTCCGGAGCCCGCGCGGAACCGAGGACGAACGGACGCACGCACGCGAGCAAACTGTAATCTCTGTTATCTGTTTAGCACGTAAGCACGGCTCCACAATATAGTGCCCGAGGGGAAGGATCATAAGGCACAACCAGAAAAACTTTTTGAAGGAAGCGAACAGTTCGTACAATATTATTTGTTTTCGTAATTAGGTTGTTATGATGAGATTTTATGCTTAACGGAAAGCCGTTCGTAAGAATCCATGCCGTGATGCTCGCGGAAGAGCGCCGTGCCTTAGCTCGAAGTTGAAGGAAAGGGGACCTTAATAGCATAGCACCACACATAGCATCGGATAGAACAGAGGAAGAGCACACCGACAAAAGTAATGTACATAGGCACGATTGGGTGTGAGTGTGTGTGAGCCAGAGCGTCACGGCAAGTAGCGGTAGGGCAGTGTAACCTTTAGAGTTGTTTCAGTAAGATAGGTAAGTGAATTAACGTTGGAAATTAACTATTTATTTGAGCTAGGCACTACTATGTTAAGGGATCCGTCTTTTTTTTCTTTGCCTTTCGCGTCTTTGTCCACCGTACGCTCTCGATGGGCGGCATCGGAACATTCGACACTGTACGGACATTGATTTGAAAATTTCGTTTTAAACTACTTCCTATTTTATGTCCCCTTTTTGTACAAAACATTTCATTTTAAAGTATGCTCCGTTTTAGTTTTTCTTCACGCCCGATTCAAATGCGCGGCAACTATTCGGTAGCGCGCACCGTAGAACGATAGTGGTACTCATATAACCTGTATGCATTTAACGCTAGATACTGTGTATAGGGGGCAGTCGTGAGCCTCTCTCTGCCCCTTTCAAACAGATGCCATCCATTTAATGCGATCTCAAAGGGAAAACAGGACCACCGGGGGCGGCTTCGGAAAAGGCCACCCCTTTTTTCGGCCCTCTCCGGGGTCTCGAGGATCAATCGAGGAACGTTGCTCAAGTGGAATGCTAGGTCAGAGAGAGAGAGAGAGAGAGAGAGTCGGAAAGGCAGGCAAAAGCACACGGCAGTGCGCGGGTTTCAATTCAAAAGATTTCACCGATGAAACAAGCGAGCGGAATACACGATCACGACAACAGACCGGAGAACCAGACAGACTGCGGTTCTGTTCATTCAGTTCTTTCACAACGCGCTAGAAAAGTGTGCGCACAGCTCCATGACAGCCGTACCGGAGGCGTTTTTGGATTTCATAATCACCCCCCACAAGTGGCATTACTTCTGCTCAGAACTCAGCACGATCGGCCGATCGTTTGATGAACCTGTTTTCACTTGTCCCTGTACGGAACTGCCATATTTTCGAACACAAAACCTAGAGCTAAGCTAAGCAATGGCGGCAGCAGCAGCTGCTGCGCGTTGCAGGAGGCCAAGAATCGGCAAGTATTCGGCTTCCCCGAATGGCGGGGAAGTGACAAAAACACATGTTCTTATTATCTAATGGTTAAGTACCTGAGGCGTGCCCCGACATCTTCAAAACGATGCAAAAGCGCCGCGTAGAAAGCATAACAGTGGGGCGGTTAGGTGGAGAATAAGTATTTTCATGTTTAAGCACACACACACACATACACATTGTACCGTCCCATTGTAACCCGTGACGCAATCAGTGCAGCCGGAGGAGGGTCACTTTGCGAAACGAAAAAACAAACACAAATGATTCGAACGGAAAAAAATGTGATATTTTGTAAGGAAAAGCAAAACGGAACCGGAATTTATCACGCTCGGGTTCGGCCCGTGGGCCGAAGCGAGCCGGAAGGACAAAATTAGGGGAACACCCCATGCAATCTGTGCCGAATCGATCGATCGTTGCCATAGCGAACAGGAGCGCAGAATGCGGAGTTATATTTTGTTACTTTTGTATTACCTTTTATAGGCACTCCATCCATTACACAGCCTTACGTTTACGACAAACATGAAGCACAATGAAAAATGCTGTGGTATTCTCCCATGGTGGCCAAAACGAGCGGTAGGGCAAAAAAGATCGACTTTCGGCGATCAGTCGCTACGGAATGAGGAGCGAATGAAACGCATCAAAGTGAGCATCGAACGCAATAGCACAAAACGCACAACTAAGTAAGAAACAGCAACAGAGTGTCAAACGATGCACAATGGTGAGTGAGTGAGAGAGAGAGAGGGAAACAATATTCTTAAAGAGGAGCTCGGTTAAGTTAGGCCGTAGGATTTCATAGTGGATAGGACCGACCGGAAGGTGCATAACTCTGTGTAGGCTTCCGTAAATTGCAATATTAATTTTATTGAAAACACAATTTTGTTGTACTTAAGGATGTAGCCGGTAGCAGCGTACGGACAGGCAGAAAGAGAGAGAAAGGGAAAAAGAAAGAGAGAAAGAGAGAGAAAGAGATAAGGAAAAGTAGAGAGAAGGCAAGAGAGAGAGAGAGAGAAAGCAGTTAAGCAGTTTTGAAAGAGTAACGGCGAGTAACATGCAATGTAGTAGCAGTATTTAGTATAGGAAAGTGTTTTTTTTTATTAATTTCTACTTCCGCTTTCATCACGTACTTCAAGTTATATCGAATATTAGTAATCATTAAACGATCCGTATGACGTTAGGGCCCTAGAATACTTCTAGTGTGTATCTCTCTTTAGTTGATTAGAGCAACCTCCTCTATTCGCACCGTTCAGTTCCCTCGTTCTTTTCCGGACAGCCGCGAAACGCAGGCACTTCCGGCACAGCGCACGCGTAACACAGCTAGTGGTGCACCGACGCATAAGACGAGACTTTCGCACAAATGTCCATCCAACGTACAACCTGTAGTGTAGTGGTCATTGACCGCCCCGACGCGTTCTAACGTACTAATTTTTTGCCTGCTGCTTGACAGCTTGGCGATAAGCGTTGAATAGTTTAAGCAACTTTTTGAGACCGTCCCCTATGCCATTTGCCATCCATGTTCCATTTTGCCATTTTAAGACGTACCGCAACGTAGCGCGATCGTCCTCGATACTGTTTCCTCGAGCGTACCACTCACCCACCCCATCCGTGATCCGTCCCGTGATCCTGAAGGAATCATCACTCAGCAACAGCAGTAACAGTCTCCCTCTTCGACGGCGGCCGTATGTTATGTGATTGCTGTCTTTCTTTACAAACTAGCGTCTAAGGCATCTAGCGGTAGAGATCTGAGGCGTCGGCGAGTGCTGCTCTGCGTGAGCACGAGGGCACGAGGCCGCGAACCGCCATCGAGAAGAGCGTACCGAGAAGAAGGAAGTTAGTTTTATGGCGCAAAACCGCGAAAACGAGACAAAAATGCGAAAAAATTACACAAAAACACATTTTTCGGAACCCGGTCAGAAGGAATGTTTCACAAACGCAACAACAACCTAGTGTAAGTTCTTCTTTTTTAACTGTACTGTTATATTTTATTGAAAATGATGAAAAAAACGATTAAATATAGTTTGAGTTTAGTACATTGAAAAGGGTGTGCCTTTAGTGTTTTAACCACAATGCCGAAAGTGCAATGCGGATCGCATACAGAATCTTATCGTTCGAGGATTGGTAATTTTAGAAAACATCTTTGAATCGGTTTATTCGCATTTCTTTGGTATTCGAATTTAAACTGTTCGACCGACAGTACGCAGCCACTTAAAACGTTCCCGAAGGGGATCTGCGAAGACCATTTGACAGCGCTTTGTTTACACTGCGTCCGGTTCTGTTCGGTTCTATTGTCGTGAGCAAACTCCGTGACGCTACGTCCACACTTGCAGCAAGTTGGGCCAACTTTTTGCTGTCACACTAGCAATTTCTAGACGTCAAATCTGTGAGCTCCAGTGAGTGAAATGACAGTTCGTTTGTTTATGTTTTTAATTTGGCAGTTCACCATTTCATTCTTTTGCCAATTGTAGTTTTGCAGCGAATAGGCTTCTTCGAATAATAAAATGTCTTTTAAAAATAATAAAAACAAATCTAAATCGCGAAAATGTGTTTAGCTGGTGCGTCTGTGCTTGTTGCATACGCTCAGTATTTGGATGCTGAGCGTGTATCACGACGTTGTTGGACGCGAGAGCTCTTCGCGGAGGCTTCACACCACGGATTACATTTAATCGACCAGCTGAACGATGGAATAGGGTTCCGGAATTTCACCCGAATGACCGCAACAGATTTTTGGCGCACCGCTTCCATTGGTAGCTGTAGCTGGGCAGTGGTTCCTCAACAATTCCGTTATGGTTCGCCATTCTTTTCTGCGGATAACATGAACAACGACTTTTTCTTGTTCACCAAATTGTTCTTCAAATTATTTTCCGCATTTCGCACATATCTTTCCCGAGGACAATTTGCACTTATTTCTCAAATTCATAAACTTGCAATCAACGTAAACAACAGCTGACACCAAACTACGTTTACAAATAATAACAAATGATGTTTTCCTTCTCTTTCTATTGCCATCTTTGTCATAATCTGATCCGCTCTCGAAATGCTGTCCAAAAATTTGGACATCGAAAAAAGTTGCCCGTACCAACTGTCAAATTGAAAAATATGGCCTCTCAACCCGAATCGGTACAAATAACCGATAAGCAAGAGGAACTCAACGGCAACTCAAAGTAGCTCACGGATGTCCAACAAAAATGAGTGAATTTGGCTGGGCCTACATACATTTTTCCCCATTTGCTGTAAGTGTGGACGGGGGGTTAGTTTGGTGCTTTTGCAGTGATTCAGCGTTTCGAAAGACGGTGAAATGGCGGACGAGAATGAAAATTCGTGCGACAAGTTCGACGACGTGAAGCCGGACAAAATGTTTACGCTGAAAAAGTGGAATGCTGTCGCGATGTGGTCGTGGGATGTGGAGTGTGATACTTGCGCAATTTGCCGCGTCCAGGTTATGGGTGAGTACAGAATCTTTTCAACCTTCACCATCATGCCATTGCCATCGTAGAAAATAGTTTCCGGAAGTACCATCCTCCGAAATGAACGTGAGGTCACACTAAACACTGGACGAGGCGTGTCCACTAATCGATGGGTCCGCGAAGAATATCCCGTTCATGAATAAACCTTTACAAGCCACCAAAAGAAAACCCGAAACAGGCAGCGTGTGCGCCGCAAGGAGTTTGGTTTAATGTTTATATTTTACTCTAAGATTCAGAGATTCACATCTTCCGATCGGCCACTACCGTCAAACGTAACGAGCACGATTTTATAGATACTTCTCTGGATGGCCTATGGTCATATTTTGCAATAATTTTCCAAATTGTTCCGTGCCACTTTGACGCAGTTAATTTCAGTGTTCAGTGTGTCTATCTGTCACATACTATTTACATCGCGGGCCCGAGCCATTATGAGCCACCGGTGGCCCACCGGTGGCCGCTGGTTAGAGGCAGAAAAGAAACTAAAACTGGAACTAAAACATTTCTACAAAATAAAAAAAACAACCCTGTCTGTCCTCGCTCTACTACCGGTGACCGCTTGACCCGCGGAATCACCTTCCTAATTTAGGTTAAACCTTAACTGTCTGCCACTTACCTACGATAATATTTTACTTTGGTGGTCCGCTTTGCAAGACAAGGATTACATTTATTTGTGGTCCTGCTGCCCTGTTTTCGGTTCGGTGTTTTCCCGAACCCCGACCACGAACATGGCTTGCCCTATTTCTAATCACTGACTGATAGCTTCAAGCGAACGAGCGTGCTCTGTTTTCAGAAACGCAAAAGAAACACTGACACTGAGTCGACCGGCTTGAGCCGTGCCCCGTAAGGATTCCTTAAAACGGCCCAACACACAGAGAGCAAGGAGGGTGGCCGAAAGGGAAGCGAAACTTCTGTCAGCTTTGCCTCGTCGCACTCAGCACTCTCTATTGGATCGCATATCACATTCTCTAGTCCATTTTACTCCAATGTGCCAATTGGTCAGGATTTTTTGGCTTCCGGAAACCCTCTCTCGAAGCAACGGTGGCCACCGTGGCTGGGTTGCTGCGCAAACCTGGGGACGCTCGTGTGTTTTACATGTTGAACGACAGTGGCTTAATGTTGGCCACCGAGCTCATTCGCCTCACGCGGCCCATCATCTTCCGTTCGATGTCCTCGAGCGACTTGCCCTGCGTCTCCGGCACGTACACGATGACGAACATCAGACCGATGACACAGACCGAGCCAAACATCCAGAACGCACCGTGCGTACCGATCGTACCTGGGCGGGGCGAAAAACGCGAAACAGTGAAAAGTGATCGTGGTGTGATCGTTGGTGTTGTTGTTCGGGAGACTTACTGATCACGTCGGCAAAAGTTTTCGTCACGACAAACGTACAGCTCCAGTTGAAGGCGGTGGCGACGGACGCAGCGGAACCACGAATTTTGCCCGGCAAAATCTCTCCCATCATGAGCCACGGAATGGGTCCGAAACCGAGCGAGAAGCCGAGCACAAACACGACGAACGCGGCCAACGGTAACCAGCCGATGTGGGACACGTCCTCGCCGTTGTTCTTCATGTAGAAGAACCCACCGAGCGTCATGAGCGTTATGATCATGGCCACGTCCGAAATGTACAGCAGCATCTTACGGCCTAGCCGATCGATCAGCAACGTGGCGATGAACGTCGCAATGAAGTTTACCACACCGACGATGATCGTGCACAGGTTTTCGTCGATCGTCGAGCCGGCACTCTTGAAGATCATGACGGTGTAGAAGATGACCGCATTGATACCGGACAGCTGCTGGAAGAACATGAGCCCGAGCGAGATCAGCAGCGGCTTCAGGTTGGCCTTTTTCAGCAGGTCGAGCATGGCGCTGTTGGACGCGTGCCGTTCCGCTTCCTGGTGCGACTTCGAGATACCCTTCAGCTCCGGTTCGACATCGGCCTTGCGGCCACGCAGCCACTGCAGGGCCTTGCGTGCCCGGTCCTCGCGATTGCGCGACACGTACCAACGGGGCGTCTCCGGGATGAGGAACATCAGCAGCAGGAATGGTACGGGAAGGACGGCACCGAGAAACGCCAACCCGGACCAGTCGAGGTACTTGCCGGCCACGAAGCACATCAGGATGCCGATGTTACCGAACGCCGTCGGTAGCAGACCGAGCGTTCCGCGCACTTCCGGCTGTA
Organism: Anopheles cruzii; assembly: GCF_943734635.1. Taxonomy (NCBI): domain Eukaryota; kingdom Metazoa; phylum Arthropoda; class Insecta; order Diptera; family Culicidae; genus Anopheles; species Anopheles cruzii. Next base: position 39,870,925 of record NC_069144.1, on the reverse strand, counting down.
CCGTTTCACCGAGATAGACCGGCAGCGAGAGGGATGCGATGCCCACACACAGTCCAGACATGGCACGACCTGCGAACGGACGCACGTTAGAGAGTGAACCGTGGTGCCCGCGGGGGCTCCAGTCCCGGTAGGTCTACTCACCAACAAGCACCATTGCTACGTGCGTTGCGCAACCGATCAGGAGCCAGGAGATGATGAACGGTGTTGCCGTCGCCAGGATGGTGTTCTTGCGCCCGAGATACTCAATCATCGGCCCACCGAGGATGCCGCCGGCCAGACCGGCCAGTGGCATAATACCACCGACCCAGGAGCCCTGCGAAAGCGGAAACCAGAGGAAACAGCTCAGTATCTGCTGCTGCTGCTGCTGACCCTCTAACCTTGAACGCACACGGAAATATGACGCGAATCGGAATCTGTCCCCAGTTGGCCGAAAACGGCTCTCTCGCTCTCTCTCCCTGCCTGTCGGGAGTGTTTTGCGAAATGTTTTGTTTCACGACGCGGCGACAGATGGAAATTAGATCTGTTATGACGCGTGGGCAATCCGGCGTCCGGCTTTTCTCTCTGCCCGCACCGCACCGCACCGGAAAAATTAGGGCAACAAGGGAAAACAGGCTAATATACTTGCCCCGGCCCCGTCGCAAATGAGTTGTTTGTTTTCATTTGCATGTCGCCCCGAAACGGAACGGAACGGAACCGGAAGGGAAGTCCGGTCCGTCGTTCCGACGAAGCTTCGTGAGTGGGTTTAAAAATACATTTACTCGCCGGGTCGCCGGGACTTACGTTGCAAACGTGAAGCTTTTGTGTTGACTTACAGCACTGGTAACATATTTATTGCTTGCCAATTTTGCAAAAGTCAATTTGCTATCGAATTATCATCTAATTTTTCATTACTTTAGTTTTATGCACAAGTTTGTGTCCAAATAGAAGTCCATATCAGTTACGTAATCGATTATGGATTCCGTTAGAATCGGAAAAACATCGTTCACCATCTTTATGGCGCTGAACGGGGTGCCCCCGTATGGACTGCCGCGGGAAATGTCATTCTTTCGATCGGGACCACCGCCGTTCGCGTGAATGCAATAATAAGCAACGAGCTTTTTTCCATAACAAACTCTCGGGCCGCGCGCCGCATTAGTTACTCACGAGCACGTAATGATGCGCAATGGAGACGCTTCTAACCCAAAACATCCCCACCGACCGACCGGCTCCCGGGGCTCGTTGTTGACTGTTTAGCAAAGCTGGGCGCCCATTATTGGATTAAGCCCTTCCCGGGTGCTGATTATCGATTCGATTGCGCTGACGGGACACGTGTTCCCAGGGGGGGGGCGGATCGCCATGCCATGATCTTGAACCGATCGCGAAGGACAAACTCCGATCATCGGTGCCGCGACACATTTCGACGACTGACGGAACACTTACCGATTGATCCGTGACCTCGAACGCTGTAATGTTGCGGTTCTGCATCGAAACCAGGGCGGGTGAGGTGTAGGCGGACGAAAACCCGACGACCATCGATCCGAGCGACACGGACAGCGCTGCCAGGACCTATGTGGTGTGGTGCGTTGGTTCGGCCGAGAAGAGAACAATAATTGGAACTGAGTAAAGCATCACTTTTTTCCAGCAGGTACCGAAAACGAGCGTATGTATGGCATCGCCTAGAACTGGCCCTCTGGTCAAGGCTACTGCTCTGGATGATCAACATGAGCGTGTTAGCGTGCTGCGCCACGAGATGATTGGTTAGAAACGGTGAAACGATCGGACGGGAAGTAAGAAGCGTGTGTGACTGAACCTGCGATGTAGTACACTTGGCGACCGGATCTTCGGCGTTAACCGAAAAGGACACGTGCGTGTCCGCACGCATCAATATCTTCACCATCTTGTGGCTGGTGTGGCTGGTAGTTGGATCTCGAACGAATTTGAAACGAACAGCTCCCGCTCTCGCTCTCGGAACGTCCCGTGCGGATCGCTCAGCACCTCACCGGAAGCCGGAGGTTAGAGGATCCTTCCGACGAGAATGTCGCACATACACTCTGCTTAGAATACTGTCTCTGCCACTTGGCACACCGAACTTGCGCGAACGGCACCTGGACTGGAGAACCACCGGAGTAACGGAGAATAATAGCAATCGGTCAGCACGGTCGACGAGGATGTGCCTGAGTGGCCTCATTGGCCGAACCGCGTCGTAACGTAAAGGCGTGAAGCGAGCGAGAGTGGCCAGTCCGCGATAAGTGCGACCAATCGGACGCGCTCCAATCTGTGGCCCAACGAAATAAGGCCACACACAGGCGAACGTCGCCGCGTCGCTGTTGGTGTTGGTAAAGACGAACTTCCCGAAAAGGGCAAACCAATAGACAGAGAGGGTTGACTCAGCGGATTAACGTTAAAAATGAACAGCAACAAGTGTTGGCACACACGCGGACACGCCAAAGGCGGGCCGAAAAGAAAGGAACCGAACGGTCGTCCGTTCGGCCGGCTTGGCGCTTTAATGGGAAAAATGCAGTCCTCCACGACGAAGGATAACGTTGGCGGCGGCGGCGGCAGCACGCTGCTGGGAAGCCGGACCCTTACGCGCGCACACGCAGCCCGGCCTCGGATGTCGTCCTGTGCTCTCTGTCTCTCGTGTGGTCCCCTTGCTCTATTTAGACTTTATCAGCGAACGGACGGAGTATTTCTGTACTATCAACGTCATTGCCCCATTCTACCGCGGGATCGGGATCAGCGGCTGATGGGTGGCTGAGTCCGCAATCGGTCGCATTGGATTGTGTCTCCGTTGGCACCGCGTTTCTTTTCCACCACGAGTTGACGAATTTTGGCAGCTGGATCCTGGAGTCCCAATGGCGGAATGTTCCCAATCAAAAAAGAAAAAAAACGGACCCAACGGAATGGCCAATGGCAGTTAAACCAACCGGAAGGCAGACAAACACACCATGTCGACGGTCGCCATCGGTAGCCGGTGGCCATCTGCGCCCGGGTTGCCGAGCGGTGCACCGAGTGCCACGGCCACTGTCGCCACCGTCGTTACCGTCCGATCGGTGGTCGTCGCCGCCGTTTTCTTGTCTGTCGCCGGGAAATTTTCCATCATCAGTTCGCAGCCTGGTTCGCGTATCCTGCATCGACGAAGCGGCGACACACTCGGCGACAGTGCCAAAAGCTACCAACCGCCGGGGGGGGGGGCCACGTAACTGATTCTCGTAACTCGCGCACGGGCCTGTTGCCACTTTTCTCCCTTTTTGGGGCGATTTTCTTTCTCTCCCTTTCTAGTGTCTTTGAACGGAGGTGCCACTGGCGAAGGGTGTACTACTGGGCGGTGTTTTGAATCCACCTAGCCACCACCGCCACCACCAACTGACCGGGGGGACGCTTGCAACCGAAAGCTGGGTCCTCCTTGGCACCATCAGGCGGCACACAAGGATCGGTGGCGCGTGTATCGTTCGGGGTACGCGACAATCGCAACTGTCGCGCTCGCCGATACGACGGAAGACATATGGCCCGGCAGAGTCGCCCCACAGGGATGAAGATGAAGAGCAAAATGGACCGAAGGATAGCCAGGATCGTCTTGCGAACGCACCAATACACCGACGACAGCCCCCGGCGGCGGTGAACGCACAAACTCTCCGCTCTCATCACTCTCTTCGCTAGCAGGCAGATCGTCAGCTGCTGGCCCCGGGGGGTTTCCGAGCGGTTTCCGGTCCGTTTGGTGATTTGTTCAAATCATTAAATGTAACGTCATTGACATTGAAAGTCAAGCGCCTGACACGCTGCAACGGCATCGGCCCAGGAAGTGGAGCAGACCGTCAGTGATCGGTCCTGGTCCATTCGAAAAGCGAAGACGAGCTTCGTGCAGCGCGCCGTCTATGACTTTATCAATTTGGTGGTTTTCAACGTTCCAGTGACTTCGGCCCACGTTATCAAGTGCGGTTTGGTCGACGAGTCATCCGAGTTGAAAATACAATATTGAAGCGACCCAAATTGCCTAGCCCAACTGACCGTTAGATGGCGGATGCTGCTCATCTTCGGGGCCGGCCCGTGCGCGACCTTCGGCCGCACTCCTCCACAGTCATTAACAGATTGTCTGGTCCACTGGCCGCCAGCCGGACCAGGCCCGTCAGCCAGCCAGCCAGCCAGCCTGGTGCTAACTGGTTCATACGGGTACCGCTATCACCCTGTACGTGCCCGAAACGGGCGTGAACCGGAGCGGGAAAAATGGTCCTGCTGGGCTGGGCGCCGCACCGTTCGCGTCATTAGCGGAGGAGGACGATCGGTACGGCGGCGATGGCACGTGAAAACTATTTATGTTTTTGTTCCCGCTTTAACGAACTATTTCCTAGGCCCTTTGGCCTCTCGGCGCGACTATCAGCGAGCGTCTCGTTAGCGTCCGATTGCGTTAAAGAAATTGGTAAATATACGAGCTCTCTAGAACTACGCGCTCGCTCGGTGGTGGCCGCCGTGATCTCCGCCGACGACGACGACGATCACCATCCAATGTTTTGGGTGGTCTTTCTCGTACACCGCTAGAGGGCAGCACGGGTCGCTATCGCTGGATCAGCAAAACAATAAACACTCGTCGTCGTCGTCGTCCCCGCGCTGTCCTGTGATCGACTCTCGCTCGCTCCACGCTTCGCGTCACCGTGTTGGCACTTGTGAGGCACACACAAAAAACCGGCACGCACCAAGAATCGGTGGGTCTCAGAGACCCGCACTCCGGGCGATAAGCGGCGGGATCCTTACGAAACAGGGATTGGGTACGCCACCGGCTCAAGGATCCAGCTGAGCACCGCGCACTGCGCTCTAGCTAATGAACGCGCTGCACCAACGACTAAACCATGCCCCCGATTGGTTCCAGCTTTTTATACCGACGCGCTCTGTGGCGATAGGAGGCACCGGCGGCGGCGTCATTCCCGTGTGGGGTGTTGCATTATGGTTGGTGATTGTTTTGCTACTTTCTGCCTCACGGATCAGCACACGCGCACCGTACGCCGGTAGTAGTGCCTTCGAAGTGTAAAAATCCATAACAATAAATAAGAAGTGCACATCCTCGCCGGGCCGGGCCATAGAAAACTAGCGCACCTCTAGCGCCCTAGCGGTGGGTGATAAGGTTCCGGCGTCGGGTTTTGGGGCAGCAGCCCTGAAGCGCCGGACGGGCGATAAAATGATCTATAAACTATCCGACAGGTAGTGGCCGGCCGGCCGGAGCGAGCCAGAGTGGAAATCGATCGAAATGGCACGTCGTCACGTGTGTGAACAGCCGTTAAGCCGCAACAGCAGCACTACGCAGCAGTCGCTCCCGGTCCGCGCTCGATATTTCATTCGAATAGAAATAAGTAACTCGCCCGGGGATGGGCCTGGCTCGCCATCATGCTTCGGGCACTGCCTGCTGCCCCGATCGGGAAGGTATTCGCGCGCGCGGTGAGCGGCACTGGAAATGGTTTGATTGATGAATTGGCAAACGATTTACGCTTCGCATAAAAGGGAGGCCACTCTACACTCTCATTTCCATTCGCCCATTAGGGCCGCCCGAGACACCCCACCCCGGGGCTGAGGCTGAGTGACACGCGTCGTTGGAGGATACATTTGCTGACCTTGGGAGGGCTGATCCATAAATTGCACCCAAAACAGAAGCAAACACACGCAGACGTTGGGACCTGTTTCGGGATGCAGCTACAGCGCGGGATGTGCAATAAGGAAAGAAACGGTGCAGTGCCAGTTGTTGACAGTGCAACTTCAAACAGTCACTTAAAGGCGGCTTCCGACGACGATTAGACCAAACCGTTCAGAATATTTATGATGCCCCGCGCGAGATGAGCTGTTTACGAGATGCTGCTGCTGGTCTTTATCAACACTACCGATGTAACTCGGTGACGGTGCGCCGATTCGAATGTGTGCTCTGTGTGTATGTGTTTGATAAGATCACGTAGCCAACAGCTGGTTTGGGGCCGATCGATCCTGAATCTTGGCTCTGGGCGCGGAGGTCGCTGTACCGCCGCCGAGGATGCGATCGCCGCAGCACTGGGAGAGCGCTATCAGTGACGCAAATGAAGCCCTCGTCTAGCCCTGACACGAGCGGGTGTCGGTGATTGGGTATGATATGTGAACCAGAACCAGATGTGCGTGCCCGTTACGGAATGTCATACCCTGGCCACCGCCACGTACCTGGGTCCAGATGTAGATGGGGTTCGTGGTTGGCCGGTACACTTCGAGCTTCGGTTTGCCCTCCTCCGTGATCTGCCTCACGAACGGGACGGCTGTCCGCAGGTTTTCCTCCTTCGTGCCCATTTCCATCTCCATGAACCGGATGCTTTTCCGCGACTCGGTGCTCATGGACTTGGACTGTTGGAAGTGTTTGCGGGAGCTGATGTAATCCTCCTCATCGCTGGACTCAAGATCCTGTCCGATAAAAGGAGGGAAAAGCAAAACAGAATAGTAACCATGTACCGGAGTGCGGCGCCCAGAGAGTGCGTACCTTAAGGTCAATGATGACCGGCTTCGTAATGTCGGCGTCGATCTTTAGCAGACTGGTCGAGGGTTCGAAATCGTCGTCGCTGCTGGACGGCGACGGTTCCTTGTCGAACTTGAAGGAGATGTGCCGCGCATCGAGACTCTTGTGTTTGCGCTCCTGGAACTGTTTTCGCTGAACCTCGAAATCATCCGATGACGACGATGCCTTTAGCAGCTGCTCCAGCACTTTCGCGCTTTTCACATCCAGCGACATGTGCTTCTTGCCCTGAAACTGCCTCCGGTTGTCGGTTGCCAGTAGGTGGCGCAGTTCCTGCAAAAACAACAACGGGACATGGCGGACATCAGTTGGCTTTCGTAAAAAACGCTAAGGCCGTTTTCGCCAACGCTACACAAACCTTTATCAGCTGCGTCTTGTGTTCCGATGTGCTGTGGCTTTTGTGCTTCTGAAAGTGTTCCCGCTGTTTACGGAAGTTGTTCTCATCCTCGTCGAACTGATCGTCCTCCTGGTCGAACGAGACGCGCGACGTCGCCTTGAGCGACGATTTGGATTTCGTTTTCTCGGCCACCGGCTCCAGGAACGGATTCGTGTCGTCGGTCTCGAGGATCGGGCTGAACGTGCGCTGCTGCTGCTGCTGGTGCTGCGATAGACCGCGGGACGCCGCAGGTGTGCTGGCCAGGTCGTCCGCGTTCGTATCGAGCACGATCGTATCGAGGCTGGTGGCGGTCGTCGAGGTGGACAGCGATCCCTCGGCCGTGTTGACCCGCTGGTAACCGTACTGCAGCGGATCCCGTATCTCATCCTGCAAATACAGAACGGTTTGGTGTGATTAGAAGAATGAAACCCGAGAATCCGAGCCAGTTCCGAGCCGAAATTAGTGGATCCTACCACCGGTTAGCGCGCGACGAGTTTCAACCAAACTAACGGCTCCATCCGATGGCCTCTCGGATGGTTCCAATCCGAGCATCATCTCATCATCGTCAATACCCCGCGGGTCCTGTGTTTGCTGATTGATAAGGATACTTTCTGTCCACACCACGACGTAACGGTAACGATAACGCGCCCAGCGCATCGTTTAGCCGAGACACACACCTCATTCTCCGATACCCACCACGAGGTGGCGCTAGATGCAATCGAGCGCGCATTTGGCTGCCGGCACGTGGTAAAGGGGGCCGGCCGAAATGGAAATGTCCAACTGCAGCGTATGCACCGGCAGAACATAATGCAGCGCCCGAACCGTGTTTCGTAACACACGCGGTTTGCCGTTGCGTTGCGTTATTTTGATTTGCTTTAGCCGGCCAGCCGGCTGCCGGCATTTTTTTTGGGAGTTCTTCTGCTAGTTCGTGCCTCTTGCCCACGCCTTTCCGGGCTAAATATACACACACAATTCCGTCGTGTTCACTGGCGCACTACCTAAAAATATGTTGCCGCCTGCAAGAGTGCGGTGGAAAATTCCGTTACCCGTTGTCGCGCTCTAGTTCTTCCCGCGCGCCGATCAGCGAGCGAACGATCCAGAAGGATCCAGTCCGGCAGCGCACGCCGATTGCTTACTGTGGCAGCGCATTTTTTGCGAAGTAAGAAAGTTCGATAGCGACCCTGGCTGACGGGTGGACGCGGGCGCGCGCGAGTCTTTTAAGTAGAAAAGTAAATAACGGATTCCCCGTAACAACTACGACGACGACGACGATAGAGCCGCACGGTCGTGTTATAGTGTGTGCAATATTTACCATCAAAATGGCGGGAACCAAAGGGGAGCGAGTGAGATACACCTTTTGTTTGTTTGGTTTTTTTTTTCGTGGACGCAAGAACGGGTCCGCGATTCTATTTGCGTCAGCTGTTTACGCATATCGTTACGGGCGACGGGCATTCATTTTTTTTTTGGTTATCCATCTTGGTCCATCGTCGACCACCTTTAATTCGCTTAATTATTTCTGAAGAAACTTTTTATTAACGACCATCATCGCGCTGGGTTCACATGTGTTAATGCCCGCGTTCGCCAGGACGCCGGACAGTGTGGTTTCTAAATTTATGTGAGCGAAAATAACCGCACGCCGAGCACGTCACTTCGCCGGACTTGCCAATCAGTTGGATCCCCGGAAAATAGCCGGTTCGACAGGATCTTCCATCGTTTGCGCGAAAGCGTCTTCAAAATACGCGAAAAGCGAACACCACTCTGTCAACTTTCTATAGCCGCACCCACGTTTTCAACGTATCTTCCAAACCGTCTTTCCGATTCAACTTCTGGTTTTGGGACTTTTTTAGGTAGGCAAAATTATGAATAAAACCATTTGGTTGGATTGAAGTTTTATGATTTCTAGCTTTTTTTCGACCAAATACGATATAGGCACTGTCAAGTTTCTATAGCCGCACTTTGAGTTTTGCAAGTGGATTACTTAAATATGCCCAAAAGGAAGTGTTCTAAGTGAAAAGAAAATAGATTGATAGAGGCATATAGGCTGGAGGGTGTTGCTATTCGAGAAATGGCTCGAAGAATAAAGAAATCCAATAAAGTGATCCGTAATTAGTTAAAGGATCCTAAACGGTATGCAACTGTGTACTTCGAAAAAATCCAAGATGTCGATGAGAACCAAGTGGAACATTGTTAAATTGGCGTCAAATTCGACCATATCGCTATCAAAAATCAAATCTACACTGGATCCATCCAGAGCCAGTGAGCAGGGAAGCTATTCGCAAGGTTTTGCAAAACAGCTCGAATATAACACGAGCAAAAATGACCAAGGCACCAAATCTAAGCCTACTACACCAATAAAAACGTGTAGGTCCACAAAGCGATCCGATTTGTTTGTGATTCTCATTTACAAGCTCCAATACCGCCGGACCACTGCAGTTAAATCGCTTTCGTGGTGTTTCGCCCCCCACCGAGGCTTATCGAACGTAATCCCGTTCGATAAGCCTCGGTGGCCAGTGGCCACGGGCGAGCTCAGTGAATAGCGAATGTAAACAAAGCTCTTGCACCTGGGTCCTCTCCACCGCATCGCACGGGAGCAAAACAATAGAGAACTGTGACGTTGGCGAAAACAGCAGCAACGACGGCGCACGTTACGTGGTTGCCGTGGCAACATTGACATTATCACTATCCGCAGTCGGTCGGTCGATCGGTCGCAGCATTCTTGCATGCACCACAGGAGGAGCGCCGAGGGGTTACAGCCAGTTGGCGTTGGTCAGCCGGCACGCAATGCCACCCCTAATTGCTGGAGGCCCACTTCCGTGGTCTGCGTGACTGGTGCGGCCCCATCGCGGCGCGGGTCAACTAATTCATCGATTCGCCTGTCACAGTGTCCGCCGGTATGTGGATAAGCCCGGAACCGCGACGTATCGCGACCGGGTGCCGGTCATAAATAATAGATGGTCAGCCACTATTCAGCTAACCTTGTAATGGTCGTCTATAGGAAAATCGATTTGTGATCGACACTCAGCGAAATCTGCTGCTAATCTAGTGTCCACCCATTTTTTGAAGTGCGCTGTCAAGTGAAGAAGGATCTTCGCAGGCATCTTGGATTGGATGGATGCCTGTCACCACCGCGGAAGCAATCGAAGTCGGTGACTCTGTCGCAAACCGGTAGGCAGAGACCACCGAGGGGCTGTGTTTGACCTTTCCTTTTTTCACTTGACATTGGTCAATGGCGGCAATGGTAGCCGCCCGAAACTTTTGGCGTGATCGAATATCTAAATCGGTGCGCTGTGCGCTTCTTCTGACGGCTTCTGCGCTTGCAAAAATAACCAAATTCAACCTCCATCTCTCTCTTTCTGTCGCTTTGGGGCATGTCTCCTCAGAGCTACCTTCAGATTTTACGATTGTGTTGAGATTTTCTCGTTTATTTTCGCCTGCCGAAATCACACATTTCCTCGTGACACTTTGGCGACACACCTCACCAGTACACCACCGCTGCCCCTTGACCCTGAGGCTTCGAGGTTGATTTGTTTTCGCCATTCACATCCCCGCAACATGACCGACGGTGGTCATCGACGTCGGTCAGAAGTTTGTCGCCCAGGAAACGGCGACAATCGAAGCGCGCACAATATTCAATGTATCCTTCTGCTGCCCGTTCTTGGCCCACTGCCCACTCCTAGTGACGCAATACGGTCTCTTCGAGGCCCGACTTCAGGATCAGGATGTCACACGGTGTAGGATCAACGTGCTTCGATCGGTCGGGTGGGGTGTACTTACTCCTCCCTCGTTGGTCATCGTGCGCTTGATCTTGTCGACGATCCGTCCCATGGAACTACCGCCACCACCTCCGCCGCCGCCTCCCGGTCGTCCGGAACTCATGTTGCTGGGCTCCTTTTCACGAACGTGTCAAACACCCAGCCTGCCGGCGGGGGGTTGTTGTCGGTCACTTGTCACAAAGTTACTACTGCACCACGTGCGCCCCGGATATCCTCGCTCGGAACTTTCACTCGCGTAGAGTGAGCTTAAGACACTCAGTTTTTTGCAGAACTGTTTCGCACGCTTTCGCGAGTTGCTCACTCTCGATTGATCATCCACTGCGACCGGGATCGATCGGGTCGATCCTTTGCACTTGCACAACTTTCACCCGGGCCGTCAGGCGTCAGGAATTCGGCTCACTGCCTCACCGACTTCTTATGTTTTCCGCCGCCGCCGCCACTCTTTCCAGTACATAAGATATCACGCACCAGAAGCAACCCTGCCACGGTTGGTTGCGTGACGATAAGGCGCTGCGTATGTCAAGGTTCACAAGGGGTGGTGATCACTTCGCTAGCACCGCGCTCTGCGGTTCAAGATTTTCCGTAACACACACGAGTCGGAACACTGGTTGGTCGATTCGCGCGCGTGGATTGTGTTTGAAAGATTGCGCGACGTCGGCACATGCTTATATAGAGGATTGGTCCTGCCGCTGGCGGCCGCGGCTACCCTCTGCAGCGGTCCGCGTGTGGTACATAGCGGTCTCTATAGCGGCAGTTAGTTCGTGCACACGTCGCGCACCGCATGGATATCGGAACATCACATCACTACCACCACCACACCGTCACGATCGGATAGTCGGCGGCGGCGGGCCAGTCGAATCGCGGACACCGGCGAAGCAGGACCGTCCGTTGCGTGCGTGCCGGGCACTGTCACTTCCCGGCCCAGCCCACGTTGTGTGATTTTTTGCCGCGCGAAGTCCCGGGAGTCCAGCAACCGGTCCAAAGGATTGTGGCCAGCTGTTTTTGGAGGTCCAATTTCGCCCGGGCTCTCCAGCGCGATGTCTGTGCGCAACCCTTTCGATCGACGGCCCGCTAATGATCTTGATCATCATACGCCGTCGCAGTATGTGCGCAACATAAGAGAAGCATAAGACGACGCCAGCCGAGGGTTCTTTCCGTTGCAGAGTGCAGTGCGTTGCCCGCCCGACGACGGACGGTTTGTGCATGTGGTGGATGGAAAATTCCCAAGTCTTCAACGAGGTCTTTCTTTCATCTCATTCCCCATGCGCTTTCGCCTGCGGCACGCGTTCGTCTTGTTGTTGCTGCGTCTGTTCGAGCATTTTCCATCGAGGGGAAACCTGAAACGTGGGCACGTGCAGCCGCCAGTCGCCGCGATGCAGAGCGGTTCTGAATGCATCTGAGGCCGACGTTACTTGGGGAAGAATCTTTTAATTGGCGACCATAGTTTCATGAAGTACATAACGACTGCATACACAGCCTCAAAGGACCATTGATTTGGGTACAGAAACACATCGACTTCAGGTATTCCAGGCCCGGTGATACGGAGTAGGACAATTAGAGAGTTGATAACCAGAGTCAATAAATCTGCTAATTGATCAAGTCACGCTCGAACCACCACTAAACCTGTGGACCGCAGATACGACTTAATCCTTAGTCACACCGGTACGCAATTGCCAGGATCCTTTATCAATGTGAGCTCAAGAACTGCAGGTTATTAACGCTGTCAACACTCCTCTCTCGAGTGATCCGAGCGCTGACCGGTGGTGCTTCCGGCTGCTCAGCCACAGGACCGTGCCAAGCCGGCACGTGGACCACTGGCGGCATATCCAGCCCGTCCGCCTCGAGAGTCAATATTCCGCCACCACAATCGACACTGTAAACAAACTTCTCGTTGGGAACACCAGGCCCCGCCACAGCCCACAGTCTGGTACGCCGGCCACACTTACGGTCGCAATTACGCATCGCGCGCGGGATTAGCAGCTGCGTACCTGCGCCAGCGCACAATAATCGGGCCAAGAAGTACCCGGTGGTGGTGGTGGTGGTGGTTCTGGGATTTTTCTGCCGTCACGTGTACTCACGTGTGCCGGAAGATCGTGACGTGCCAGCGCGCGAGTCAAGGATGATCGTGATACAACACTCCACCGTGAGTGTGGGTCAGTGGGGAGTTGATCGTCCATTTCCGCGTTCCGCGTGTTTGTTAACTGTTTCGTCTTGAAAACAAGTCAGGGTCCGACAATCTCTGGTGTGTCTCGGGTGGTAGACATAACGTGGGGTCAGTCTCCCAACGGGTAAACAGTTGTCCAGGGATTGGGGTTGGGTTTTGCCAAAAAAAGCCCATGTCGCGCATGCGCGAGCAAATTCGCGCGACTTCGTGAGTGTGGGGCTAGCTTTTCGAGCGGCCCCCCGTTATGTCTTGCTCCACCGACAGGTATATAAGGGGTTGTGGCAATGTTTGTGGATCGGTGTGGATCGCTCGCTGTGTTGGTGGTGTGCGCTAATGCGCGAAACCACAATCGGAACTCGCGATTCTCGCACACCTTTCCGTCGCTGGCTGGCGCAGGTGATCTTCGGGGCCGATTGACGGGGGCCACCGTCAACGTGTTGTGCCGTCGACGGTTGTGTGCGAAGTGCGGTTGTGTAGAGAAAACCCAGACACATACACACAGGGGCATACGCATTTTTTGCCGCGAGTTTGCGAACGTGCCTTTCAAGGGTACGGCGACGAGCCCCCAGCGAAGGCTCGTCTGTCGACGAATGAGAGAGTCGCTTACACCCTCCTCTCTTCGCACTCCGCTAGCTGCTACCCCTCTCTCTACTGGCCGCCGGCTGCCGTGGCGGTGTCACGTTCCAGGTCAGTCCGCACGCGAGACGCTTCCACGTTGCGCAAATGCACCGTAAGCGCGTGGACGCGACGCCAACCACACGGCGACCGCACCGATATGTACTTTGATCCACTTCGCAGAGCTTCGTTTTTTTCATTTCCGTGGATTCTCCTACCGCGATCTGGTGCAATCCCACGCTTTGGTTACGCAACCACAAAAGGGACCACTTCTTTGACGGCTTTTTGGGTTAATTCCGGTGCCGAGTGACATCGTCGCGTTATCGAGAAATGATAACGCACCTGCGCACCACTTATCGCACGTTAAGTGGAACTTTTCGGCAGGCCCCTCCGGATGTGAGGTGGTTGGGTCCACTTTCGTCTGGAGCCGATACGACCATTTAATGATGCGGCCATGTTTACCGCGATGACGGGCATGATTTCTGCTTCCTGACGGAATATCGCGCTGATGTTGCAAAATTTCCGACCTGTACTATAGTCATCGCGCCCAGGATCAGAAGCGTCAAGAGCTGGGGGGGTCACACATACGTGACGCACTGACGGCGAAAGGCGATGAAAAGTCCCCAAAAGTTGCATCATTCCATTGAACCCCCCGCCGAGATTTCGGAACCGGTCCTGGCGCCTAGTGCGGGTGTGTGTGTCGAAGTATATAATGTAAACAGCCATCTGTTATGGTTTGTTTACATCAATGAAAAAAATGTGTGGACAAGCCCCTGCCGACGAACCACCCGGAGTCGGAAAGGGTGGCATAGTTCGTCAACCGGTTCCAGCCGCGGTTGGTGTGCTCTCGTCAAGGTCAACCCAACCTGTGGGTTGCCAAAGGCACTGGGCTTCATGGCATTTCGCGGGCGGGATCTCGATCCTAGAAGGAGGAGCAGTGATAGAAATGTGGGAATGGAACGATCGTCAATCATTGTCGAAATTGGCGAATCATGTTGTTTGTAAATAAAACACTTAAACCAAACGGCTCACGGTCAGTGCGCCAATGTTTTGGGGCCATGTTTCGAACAGGGCAGCATCTATTGGCTGAGATAATTGACGTGCAGCGCGTTTTGTTTGTGCACGGCCCGATGAAAATGGTACAGTGGTCGCGACCTTTGGGCATCTATAGTAGGCTTTGGCTGCGGTGCGAACGTCATGAGCAGCCGACGCCAGCACGAGTGGATTGTGTTTCTTTCAGAAGCCTTCTGCTAAAGACCTGATGGTAAATCAAATGGGCTGAAAAGTTCCGGGTCTAAGAGAGAAAACGTGGGTTTTTTTGCCAAAGTTGGGTTTATTCATCACCGTAAACTCCATAGTTCCGCTTTAACATTTCAGTACAACTTTTGTAGAACGATTTATCTTTTGCCTTAAAATAGGCCTCAGTTTCAGCGATAACCTCTTCATTCGAGCGAAATTTCTTACCGTTTTTTAATGTCTGCAAATAGCTAGGAGCCAAATCTGGCCAATACGGTGTCCGTGGGACTGTAGCGAATATTCCTCGCAAACCACATACGAGCAAAGTAGGCTACAGATAGGTAAAACGGTAGTGTTCAACAAGACTAGCAGTCAGTCAGTAAACTGTCGTTCAAGGAATAGGTCGATATTTTAGAGAGGTAGAAAAGAAGGAGTAAATGAAATAAAAGATATCAAATAACGACCGCGATATTATTAAAGATATCACATGGCGACCGTACAGCGTCACGAATCATGCAAGAAATAAAGGAAATTGAACAAAACCAGTGTACTACAATTGTCGAAAGCCACGACTGAATTCGCGAGCGAATTGCAAAAAATATGAAGCAGCCGTCGCGTTTGTGTCGCGCAAAGCAACACGGTCTCTACGACCACGGTCGAAGTCGGCAAACCATCTTTTAATTGTTATGTCTGATGGAGCGGAGTCCTTATATTCTTATCCTTTGAAGATAACAAAAGTAGCGTCACTCTTAGCACAACAACTCGCAAACTTAGCATAGAATTTTAACAGCTTTGTTTTGGAGCTTAGTATACTAACTGAAAAAGCGATAAATGCATTTAGACTAGGCGCCATTTATGAGTTAAGCCCGGTACTTTTCAGCCCCCATGTTAGCTGCCTTTCTCACCTTAGTGGCCACCCGCGGGTGAAGAAAACACAACAAAAGGAAACTTCGACACCGTAGAGCCGCTGGACAAACACTGTACTGGCTGGTGCCGCGCTTATTCGATGTGACGAATGCCATGCCACCGGCCACCGCAGGCTACTTTCTAGTTTCAAGGCTGCCGTCCTTTTTGGACGATGGGCGGACCCCCGGGCGGGTCCACGGGCCAAGGCAAGCCATCGACCGCTCTCCAATTCGCGAGCGGGGTGTAACCAATCGCGAATCGATCACTTCCGAGTGACGGGCCCGAATTAGTGTGTCGTTGCACGCCTCGCAAGTGAACCGTAACCGCCGCGTTGACTCAAAGGTACGAACAGCGAGACTCCAGCGTAGCACAAGTCGCGAGTCAAGTATGATTTCCCGGCGTCCACACTATATGAGAAACTGGGCAAAAATGTATGTTAGGCCCAGCTACTGTCACTCTTTTTCTGGAGTGCCGTGAGCTACTTTGAGTTGCTGTTGGAGCCAAATTTCGGCCAGATTTTTTGGCTGTCCATAAAAGGGACAGCTTTTTCGACAGCGGACTAGATTTTGACAAAGTTGGCAATAGAAGGAGAAGGAAAGGAAGCTGAAAAATCAATACAAAAACAAACGAACTGTCATTTCACTCACTGGAGCTCACGGATTTTTCGCCCAGAAGTTGCTAGTGTGGACGCCAGCACAGCAAAAAAAACTGGCTCAGTTTTCTCATAGTCTGGACGAGGCGTTAGACTACTATCAGGCCAGGCTACTAAAACAGTGAATGGTGTGATCCGCGAGCGAAAAGCTGCTCTCCAACCGGCCGTGCCGGTTGAGGTTCCTACGTCGGTCTAGACGCCGGAACCGCTTCATTTGCATAACCAGCAGTCAGCCCTCTCCGGAATCTGGTTTCAAGCCCTTGTTTGACTATTTATAGCAGATCAGGCGACGTGCAGCATGCCACTTACCTCATTAGTCCATTAAGACGCCACTACGAATACTAGAGGGGCGGCGGCGACGAGTCGGATCTTGACGTAACCGCCAGACGCGGCCGGGACTTGTGTGCCTACCGGCACGTGCTCCACACGTATCCCATGTAGTTTGTGCGGTTCTAGAGTAGCCGATACTGCCTTCTTCCGGTGGCCACCAGACTCTGGAGTGGAAATTTCCACCCGGTCATGATGGACCGCAGGAATCACTCATTTCTGGTCTGCGGTTGTTGGTTGGATTGGATTGGATTGCTTTCGGTTTCCGAAGCGGCACTCAACTATGAAGTATCCGAAATCGCAAGTGTAATTAAAGGCCCCATAAAACGTACGCATCGCCGTGCAGGCGGAAGCGCTTCAGCGTCGTGTCTTCCTTTTATCAGTCTACTCCCTTCCCGAGCCGTGCTCAGTGTAAGGCAAAGATCGTATCGGTGGCGAGGTCTCGGCTGTGGAGCTTGGTGCGGTGTGTGCCAATTAATGAAACTGACATTGGCGCAATGTCAAACATGCGCGGCTGCGCGCTACGTCCGAACGTCGTCGCTCGATCGTCGTCACCGATTCGCCACATGTGCCGCCACATGAAGAATGTTTGCCTCTCTTTTTTGGGGGGTGTGTCACTGACAGCGCGCGTCAGCGGCTCACAATTTGTTTTTCGTTGTTGCTCCACACACACACACATGCACAGAAACATGACGATGAAAAGAGACTTCCTTCGCAGTTGTTTTTTTCTGCACCATTTTGACCTCCGACTGATTGGCGGTTGGTACCCAGCGAGTCGTTTGGTGGTTCTTCCGATCCAGACTATGACATAAGCGCACCCAACCTGCTTGTTACGTAACAGACAAGGCATTAATGAGATCCACATAGGACGACATCGGTAAATCATCGAATTGCGTGCCTTAATCTCGCACATGCCGTCGCTCGAACCCATTAATCAAGCGATCCTTGAGTGATTGCATTCTCAACCGCCGACAGAGTCAACCGGAACCTGTCAATCTGACTCGAAACGAGTTGTCGATAGTTGAATTATTGGTTGCAATATTCATATCAGAGCTGCCGCCGTCTAGTCGGGGGGAGACAGGATCGTTACTGGCAGCGAGATTCCAACCGCATCATCCAGGAATGTGTTAGGCTCGATCATGTCCTCATGGTCAGGAAAAATCCCAACGATTGACAAGCGAACCAAAGCGAAATCTACTTCCTGGCGTCTTTGGGTCCACACAAAAATTAAAAGCACGACGACGTTGCCTTATCAAACGTTGGTTTTCATAGACTAAGCCAACCAGCTTTCGGTGATAACGAGCACCAGAAAAAGGGGTGTGTATAGGACGAACTATGCCCTTTGGTCACCCGCAATGACGATGTCACCCACAACCGGTAATGAGCGTATCGTGACTTTGTAGAATATCCCCCCCGGTGCAAGGCAGTTGCAAAGTCCAGGTACGTGTTGCGCCGTTCCCAGGATAAACACCAGGACTATTTAAGCACCGGAACACCCGGTATGGGTGCGCATTCATTGAGAAAGCGTTCCGTCAACCGACGATACGAGCGTGTGGGTGTGACTGGCTTTGAGTGCCGCCAACCCGACCACGTGTGGGGATGTGGGGACCAACGTACGTCATCAATCGTCTCACATGATTTGCGCGCGCTATTAATGGACGGCCGGCCGGCAGAGGAGGTTTTGGAGGTGGTCATGGCACCTGTCTCCCGATGGTTCGCGGTAATCTATTTTTTGCCACGTAAACTTCGAACCACGCCCGGTTCGTTTACCACCGTATCGGGTGTGTCTGGCTAAGCTGGTGGTTGTGAGCGAATTCCTCCGGGGCATGATTCATCCGGTTTCGGCGGACTATTTCGAGGTTTGATCGGGAAGTGCATGCAACCGTGGCGATAGTGTCCCACGCAAGATTGGCCGTAAATGATGAAATGCCAAAGATACTAGATTCCAAAACACGGTCAATCGATAAAGAGTAGGCGTTGTCAGCAAAGACAACACAAAATGGCGCAGCTGGGTGACTCAGCTTTGGCGAATATTCACTAATGAATGTTAATTCATAGGCGACCGCGTTGCGTGCGTACGATCTAAAGGGCGGCGCAATTCGCGGTTTGGCGTGTGGCCGTCAATTCTGAAACCGAACCGAACGACGGTGGTCGAAAGTTGTCACCCCGAAGGTGGTGCCACGCTGCCGGCACGGATCAATTGATTTTACTGAGAGCTGTCAATTGTCGTCCCAACCAACATCCGATACAGGAGGCCGCGGCTCGTTCTGCGACGTTCTGTGACGTAACGGCTACTCTGGGATTCTGATGACGTGCGATGCGATGCGAAGGCATAGTAGGCAGTGGAAAAATACTTTCCAAATAAATTCTGCAAACGTCACCGGCGCTCGAGGTTCGGTTGCCATTCGCCGCCGCGCATCGATCGGCGCTTGCTCAAGGTTGATGTAATAAAATGCAATCGAGTTGGTTGAAATCAATTTGCGGAAAATGGAATACGACGCCACTGTGATGGCCACGGTTTTCGGCAGCTGGCTTACTAGGTCCAAAAATTACACTTTTTGTTACAATGCAGCTCTCGGGCATCAAAAGATCTCGACATTTATGGGATAATGACACAGAGTGGCGCCAGCGGTGCGTAATTCGTGGGGAATCCAATTAACCCATCTTATGACAGTAATATCGACGTGCCCGCCGGCACGTAACCGTCGTGTGTGCCTTTATCCCGGACGGACGACGACACTCGTACGTTTCTTCGCCGCCATCCTATCTTCGGGTCCGGATCGGTCACGTTCAAGTTTTCGGCACCGGGAGCTATAATTGAAGCATGGAGCTTCCAGCTCCGGCAGCTCAATTTGGTAAATTAATCATTGTTCCGTGATGCTGTTGGCGTGGAAATTTTTGCACATAAATTATGGTTATCCCCTCCCGCCGATCCCGCTTGTCTTCCATTTTAATACAAGATGGCAAGGCAAGGCAAGTGGTGATCATTCTTCAGCATCCAGCATCGAGGCAATGAGCAATTAACAGAGAGGTACTTCCCCGGTATCTGTGTGTGTTTCAACAAATCAAACTCCGAGTGCGCCTGGCGGGGCTATGCGAAAACGGGTACCGCAAAAGAACTGCCTAAAGGTGGATGGCAAGGTGACATTCATTTCACATTGAGTGATTTATTCGCTATCATTGTAATGACGTGTGCATCATCGCCCAGCAGCGTAATATCATTCCGGCTGTAACACGCAATCTGTTTATCAATAACGCGCTGCGGTGTATTATAAAAATCTTTTGTATTTCTTCTGTAGGAAGTCCTCTTTTCTTTCTTAGTAAAACAAACTGGGCCACAGACTCTAGACATCGAATCGGTATCTCAAAAAAGTTGGCTGCCCGTGACGGCCTAATTCTTCGTCCCCGTTTCGCCGATTCGTTCGAGGAAAGCTGTCATAAAGTATGCTCTTTGCTGTGAAAATAGTATTTTGCTCCCCTTACCACACCGAAAAAGAACGCCATCTTGCCACACGCAGTTGGCAAAATTCGGACCTTCATCAGGCGAACCGGCCTGTGTTTGTTTTCGTTTGCGTCGAAATTCATCTCGCGCCCACTGATCTAGTATTGGCTATTTATATTTCCAATTTACCGACGGGGAGCACTCAAGTGTAACCGGGGGCGGCGTAGGATGACAGATTTCGAGCTCGTCGCTCGTCCCCACGGTCCACGGATCGTTGGTGCGCGAAAAGATTGTCGGGATGCCACATTTCGCTGCGCACTAGTAATTATTGCGCTCCAGGATCGCGAGACGCCGCTTCCGGTTGGCCGTTCCGACGTGTGTCGACAAAATCGTAAGCAAAAAAACACAATCTTTTTTTAAGAGAACGGCCTGGAGGTGTGTCCTTTGTGGTGACACACACACACACATGCAGATACGGTTCGCGTAGCCGTAGTGACGACCCTGACCATGGCCACTCACTGACGCGCGCAGCAGAACGAACGGCTCGGGGCGAGGTTAAGCGGAGGCAGCACAAGCGGAGGCAGCGCAAAGCGCTACGAGGCCGCGATCGTCGCGATCATCGCTCCGCAACACGTGACACGTGTTTTGGTCTTATTTAGCGGGCGGCGAGCGCACTGGCGCCATTTCAATCACTCCCGCTCACAGCGTGCCGTGTGACTCCTGTGAGCAGGAAGGTCGGCAAGAAGAAATGTGGCAAATTGTTACAGTCATTGACAGCGGCCACCTTGCCAGAGCGCGGTCACTGATCGGCGATCAGTGTAGATGCGCAGTAATGTAGGCAGCCGCAGACAGCAGCAACAGCTCCTCGGTGGCTGACCACACAAGGAAGTGGCGGCGTTAGCATGCTCCTCGGCCACACTGGTACACTCCTCAGCCCCTCCGATTGCAGCAACCGAGCAGTGTGCAATTAAAATGTTGTTTTCGTACGTTCACCCTCTCCCGGGTCGCTCGGTGATCACCTGTGATCGGATCTGGAGCACCGGTACGAGATGCGCATTACGTTGCGCATTAGATTTTGCGCACCTCACTCATTGCTTACACCACGCGGAAGAGTCCTTGAGCGCGCACCGGTGTTAGTTACACACTCGGACCAAACCGCCGGGCCGAAAAGACGTAGCGGAGCTTACGGCGAAGAACCGCAACCGGCTCGGTGGCAAAGACATGGTGAATGTTTTGTTTTTGGGACCCCCTCTCGATTTGATCCTAAGATCTCGATACACCCCGGGGCCATCTTGTCAACCTTCAACCCGGCGGCCCGGTGACCATTACGCGGATGTGTGTTTCTATTTTGCGCAAACATCGCTCAAACGTGTGCGACATTGCTGGTCGGGTCGTGATGAGTAACAACCGAAAATGCGTGAACCGGAAATGTTTGACCCTGGACATGTTTTGAAGCGAACCGATAAAAATAGAACGATTAGCGGTACCTGCTCGGCCAGGACAAAAGTGCCGCCGGGTGGCGTCTCCCGATGTCTACGAAGATGTCTTTTTGAGACTGCCGCTCTGGCGCGTGATCTGACGTGAAGATCTCAGATGAACCTCTTTCAAACAGCTACACTCTGTTTATATGGTATGGTTCAAATCATACTTCATTGGCCGGCCAGCAAACGGCCATTGTCGCAGCCGTCCCGGCAAACAATCAGTGGTGGCCGTCCTTTCGCAAACCAATGCAAAAATCGTTAACCGCCGGTGATGGCTGTGTTGCGTTAAAGGCGGCACTCTTAAATTGTCGCTGACGCCAGACGCCCAAATAGTGGTGGCGTCGCGTCCATCGGTCGCGGTGGTCCGCGTTCGCGACTTCTCTCCCCTGACGCCACAAATTGATTAGTGCTCTCCGCAGCTATTACAGACCCGGCTCCTGGGGACCGTGACGCCGTTTTGTCAATCGATACCATCGATCGCGTAGATGATAGCAGCGCGCGATGGTATCAATTTTGAAATTGGTTTGCTATCACTTCAGCGGGGGGAGACCGTTTCGAGATTTCGGACCAATTGGACGCCACGGTTGACAGAGCCGTGCCCCCTTTCGTCAATTGCCAATTGAGACTTCCCGATTCGAACCATCGTTTGATTTGCTGCTCGCGAATCGAGGTCCGTTTCTCTGGTGTG